>NW_026623348.1:1392540-1421515 GCF_030028575.1 Malurus melanocephalus | reverse complement strand
TATGTAGGTTAGGATTGTAGCTATTCCCAAGGCTGTCGCGTGTACTATGGCAAAACTGGAGACAGTGTAGATGGGAAAAACCTCACAGGAGGGACAGATCTCCCTGGGGCTTTCTGTTTAGTTTAAGTTCTTACGCAACTGAAAAACATAAAGCAACAAAACCCAAGAGTTTTTGGCTCTCTGCCTGTAGTGTGGCTTGAATTCCTTCAACACCAACATAACAAATGGTCTATGAACCCAGAACAATAGCAGCACTGCAGTGCTCCTGGCTCTAGAGCGCCCTGGCCTGGCTATGGGGAGCAGCCTCACTCTCCTGGAAGGAGCCCAGGCTTTGTGTATCCCTAAACCAGACTCAGACAYGTGTGAGCCTTTCCAGCTGGGACACTTTCCTTCAGCTGACTTCAAAAGACCCTGCTTGGCTGTTGGTTTTGTTTTTTTCTTTTAAACGATGTTGAAAAAAATTTCAAATCATTTAACCTGCAAGTGTTTTTGCTGACTGAAGAACTCAGATCATCAGTGATGGGAGTGCATTGAGGGCTGTGTGAGTTAACAGATGCTGCTGCACCTTCTGCTACAGTGTACCAGTCTCTTGTGATTAGTTTAAYTGGGCTGAAATGTTGCATGCTTTCCAGTGAGAGGAGGACTAAATAGAACACTGGAAATAGGTTGGGCTTGATTCTTTTCTTTGGTCYCTTGTTGATGTATAACTTTTAGCAATTACTGTTAAAAGTCAGAAATGTACAGAAAGGAACCTTGGGTCTCAGGAGGATTTATGCTACAAACGCTGCTGCCAGGAGCTTGAAAAAAGAGAGGCTGTGTGCCAGGACTTGAAAAGAGCTAGAAATGGCCCACAAACATCTTCAGCTTGCTGTAAGTCTGAGCAAATCCAAGGTTAGGATTGTTACCCACCTAAAGACAACTTTGATTCCCTCATCTGTTGAATCTTTTAGTTTTCAGTGGATAGTGGTTTTTGGTTATTGACCTGACAACAAACAAAGAAAACCCTCACCACAACAAACTAACAAAACCAGCCAAGTTTTATCTTGTATCTTTGTATCTTGAAGGCACAATTGCTAATCCACAAATTAATAATTATTTTCCAATATTTGTTATTTTTTATCCTGTCCTTTCTCTACAAGTACACTTAGTATCTCGAAAGTCCAGCCTCCAGAATGGTTTGAAGGCTCTAAGCTTATTTAATTACTGTATGAGATGACTTTTATGTTCAGACTTCATTGAAGTGTGTTGGGATTGATTCCTATCTGCTTTTTACTGCAACAGCTGTACTGCAACTGATGATGCTTTGGGACATTGAGACCYTGTAGCAGAAGCAGCAATTATTACATAAACATTTCTTGAACTTGGATTTAGAGAAATGAAGTGAATTCTGGTTCATCTTTTTTTAATAGAWAATGAGAAGGTTCTGGGAGCTCTAATTGCAGAAGACTCTGAGATGAACACTAAACTGAAAGACCAGGGATCACCCCCAAGGTATTTAAAAAGCTGAACAAGATGATTTCTTATTTTGGTAAGATACAAATTGCTTTTTTTTGTACAGTGTGATGTGTATGCATTTCAGGTCACTGTCAAGGGGAGGCATCTCAAAACCTTGTGCATCCTCTGAGTCTGTGAAAGGTCTGGAAGAAATGCGTGCTCACTACATTAAAGCTGTAAGCAAGATTAAGCGTAAGTATTAAAGTTTTAGCTAAAAATGTAGTGGAGGAAAGTAATTTACTTTGTTGCTTCTTACTTCAGCCAGCTTGGACAGGAATCTGACAACCAAATCACATGAGAGATAAATTTTTTCTTCTTACTATAATGACTGTGAGAAATGGAATTGTCACCCTAAATTCAACATGCAGTTGGGATGGGTGGAGCCTTGTTATACCATCCTACTTKGTTGCACTCAATTACATCTTTTAAAGAGGTTTAAGTGTATTTTGAGATTTTCCCCAGAAAAAAAACCTACCTAGCCTGCATCTTGTCCTGAGACAAAATCTGCYTTTCTCTTGTGCTGTATCCTGCCTTCTGGCTTAGTCAGCAATCTTCTGGCTGAGGAGAAAGRATTAAGTGTAGCACCAGGTCTTACCTGAATGTAGCAGGTGCCCAAATTCCAGCTGTATGCTCACTGAGAAGTTTCTAGGCCCATATTTTGCCAGCCAGCATTTCTCCGAAATTGCTGTGCCTGCTGTTTTCTGTTGCTGCTTAAGATGCAGAATTCGACAACTGAATTCCTTTCTGATGCTTCACATTGACCTGCTGTGGTTTGCACTGGCWTTCATCCAGCAGGCAGCACTTGGCACGAGGATTTGGTGGAATGCTGGCAGGTAAACCCATGCCCTTGCTGACTTGTTCCAGGTCTGGTAGACAGTCCCAGTGTGTGGTGTTGGGTTTTTCCCCACTCTGGGGGAACACTGGTACTAATGAAGTGTATTTGTAGGYGATATGCTTTGCTATATCCGTGAAAGTAAGGAACGAGCTGCTGAAATCATTAAAGTGGAGGTTTTAAGAGAGCGCCAAGAGACGGCACGGAAAATGCGCAAATACTACTTGACATGCCTTCAACAGCTGCTCACTGATAATGGCAAACATGAAGGGTAAGTTGAAGTGTGTTTGGAAATGACTGCTTGGCTTTGGAAAAGGTGTGTAGATGTTAGTCTGGTGTTTGTCCACCGTGCCTGGCCTGAAGTCTTGCCAGTGTTCACATGTTGACACAGGGTCAGTGCTGAGCTGCCTGRCACGCTGTCCTTTCAGTATTCTCTGACTGTCACGTGGAAGAGTTGAATTACTCTTAAACTTGTTTTTGGTCTTYTTTTTTTYCCCATGTYCTGCAATTCTTGACAGAGCTGAAAAGAAAATAATGAATGCTGCCAGTAAACTTGCCACCATGGCTAAAGGACTCGAAACGCCTCTTCGGCACATTCCCCAGCGCAAATCTTCCCGCTTAGGTATGGTGGATTCTATGGTCCTTCTCTTCTTGATCATATTGATTTAAAGCATTTAGTTATGAAAATGCTTTTCTTCCAATATTATCTTCAAATATCTATTACTTTCCCTTCTCTTCTAGCTCTACATGTAAATTCTGATCCTGGAGCTGAGTGCTCCAAAAGAGATGGTGTGCTTTGGACTAGGTCATACCGTATGGAAGACAAATCATGTCATGAAAGCAGTGCTGAAGAAGCCACTGATAAAGTTGTCCAGAAGCGTGTACTRCGTGATTTGAGACAGCAGTTTGATGCAACTCAGACCAAAACTCAACATGTGCTTCATAAAGCAGTGACTTCAGATATTCAGGGCAGGAATAATTATCAGAATCTGGATGGTGCTTCTAGAGATGTTCTACCAGAGTGTTATGCAAATGACGATGGAAGAAGAGAAAAACATGGTCCTGTTGTAAATACAGACAAAGGCCCATTATGTGCTGCAAGTAATGATGATGCTCCTCTATCTGCTGGTCAGGTAACGCCACAAAATAGGCAAACACCCAGTGCTACAAATGGCCCCAACAGCTCTRGGCCAACTCATCATATGGTTAGGAGCAAGAATGGAAGAACAGGCTTGAAAGAGGATAAATGTATGGAATCATGGAAAAATCGTGGTAAATGGAAAACTAAGTCTAAGAGAACTCTGGAATTTGATTTTAAAGATGCTCCAGAAAGAGATGAAGGAAGCAGCAGTGAATGGAGTTCTGGGAGTGGAAGCCTGCATCTGGATTGTGGTGAAATGCCTCTCTTATATCCTCAACAAAAAGCCAATACTGATRTTCAAGCACAGACTGTGTACTGTGAAGAGTTTCCTCACGTCAGGTCATTWTCCTCTGCAGATGGAAAGGTTACTTCTTGGAGAGACATTTCTAGTTCCAATGACAAGATTCTCAGTACAAAAAACAGCMCAAAAATTTACAGTAGAGACCAGCAGATAACAAACCCAGAGCATCCTTCATTCCTCACCTCTGACAAATCAAATTCAGCTGTCCCACAACTCAATGCATCACCACATTCAAATGTAGAAAATTGGTGCAGCAAATGCTTGGAGAAAAATGGTGTGGGATCCCCAGTCTCATCAGCAAGATAGTTGTTTTTAATTAGCCCACTTTCTAACTTGAACCAATACCAGCCATCCTCCTTTGAAGGAAAAGATTAACTTGATGTTTAAATAAAAGTGTGATGATTTAAGACAATCTACYCTGTCCATTTTGTGATCAATGTTACATAGATTTTATCAAATAACTTGAAATATTAATGCAGACTTTTGTTTACCTTTGTAATAACTATTTCATAAATGTTTATAGTGCACTAGATAGAAATCTATTAAATAGAATCTATTTTTATATTCAATTTAGTTTGCAGTGCAGTGTTTATGTAAAACAAAGCTACTGTAACTTGTGGTCATTTTTTAAATGGTTATCAAAATTCCTTGAGAGCGTAATGAGAGATGTTTTGGGATTTGTTTGAAGTTAGTATTTTAATTGACTTTTCTATTTTGAAGGACCCCCTGTAAGCCTCTRTTTGTGTTCCCACAATAAAAGCAAAAATGCTTGCATTTTTTCATTAAATTGTCATTATAAATCACTCTTCAATTACCCTTCCCTTCGGTACAGCAAAATACAGCTCATACTGGGCATAAGAAAGGTATCAGAATGAACTAGAATGACCATGTTCTGTAGATGTTTCTTAAATGGTATAGATTATCAGGATAAACTGAAGATGTAGTGATGRTCCTCCTGATGCTTAAGAAGCTTCTATTTTAAAGGCCTGCTYAYATTTTAGAGAGAATTGCAAAATGTRTCTTTTTACCTAGACTTTTTCCCTTTCCTTGGGATGGCATTTCATTGCTCTTGATCCTGTGAGGAGCCAGAGGCATTTTACTGCTGGCTTATGCAGGGAGCAATGAAATCATAGTTGTTGCAATTAATAGTTACRAGCCAGCAATTCACAGGCACAGTAATATGGGAGTTCTAAACAAAAAGGCTTTGCTTGCTATTGTTCTGTGATATTAGAAGAAGAAAAAGGTCTGACTGTTTTCTCACAAATGTTCTGTAAGCCTTTCATATGTAACATTTAACTGCTTATTTGTTAAGGTTGCTTCTTTGGTCTTTTGGAGTTGAACGTCACAGGTCAGTTTGAGAATCTTTTGAGTTTTAAGAGGAAAATRGTACAGAATCTGAACACAAATGTGTTTGACTTGCTTGACAAAGATATCCTGCATGTTTCTATTCCAGGCCAACAGGCCAGGCACAATGCATTAGAGCTTTTGGTACGCAGGCCTGGGCTGTGACTTGAGACTCTCACAGGCACTCTAATGAGAGACTTCTGAATTTGTTGGTGGCCTTTCATGTTGGCCATAAATCCAACCCCACTTCCTCTTCAGTGAGGTGGGGTTTGTCATCATCAGTGGGAGCAAACTGAGGCCATGAGAGACCACTGGTGCCTAAACAAACATGGGTCGTGGTTAAGTTCAAGGGCCAAATTCCGAGCTCTTAGCAGAGGAAATAGCTGTGGCCTTGTCTGCAAAGGAAAGTTTTTACTAGTTGTCCTCTAAACCCCAAGTGGAGGCTTTTTTCTTTTTTTTTTTTCAGTGATGAGTGGCTGCTTCTGGTTAGCTTAAACATTTTCCCAAATTCCACAAGGTAAAAGAGAGGCACATTTAGTCCTGTGTAAGAGGTACTTCTACAAGCTTTTAASCCAATACATCAGATTATTTCAATCYTTTGGCTAGTTCAGAAAACTCTCCAGATGAAGATGTGATCTGTAARAGTAAACATCCAGCTATTCTGTAGGGCATCCCTAACCATTCAGACAGCAGCCAAGGGCTCATCCTCTCATTGCTGTGGACCAAATGGAACTTTTCCAAATATTCCATCTGAGGTGCTTCAAAAGCTTCTCTGTAGTTGYTTTCTCAAATGCCACACTTAGTGACAGTGTGCAAATTGCTTTTAAAATTCTAAAATGCAACTTTTTGCAATGTACTTTTGTTTCCTTGTTCACTGTTGTGTGCGGAACTCTTTCTGTCAATTTCCACAGCTTTTAACAAATTCCGTGTGTTTAACAGTTCAATGGTTTCAGTGCAGAATGAAGTATTTACTGATCCTACAATACTTAATTTAGAAGCTTGGGCCACAGTGATGAAGACAGCCCTTCTACRTGACTGACTGCTCTTGCTTTGCTGTTTCAGTTGTGTCTTACCAGACAACTTCAGTGACAAAACTGCAGTTATATGAGAATGTGAAGGTAGGTAAAGATTCAGTTAAATCTGTGCTCACCTGATGTTYACTGTGTCTTGTTGCAGTGACAACTCCAGAGAGCTCCAGAGCTGCCTGGGAGATTTTAATTTTTCCTCACCAAATATCAGCTGTAGAGGCCTGGAGGAAAGATCTGTATCCAAACARCAGCAACCATTCCCGGGTGAGTAAAGTTTAAGGTGCAAGATAATCCTTGCCCAAGAATGAGCCCAAGAATCAATGGCTCCTGGTCAGAAGTGTTCCTCAGCCCTTCTGTCAGTAGGAAAGAATGAAGCAATAACAGAGTAGCATAGGGGATGGCAACTCCTGAAATTGGACAGCTGACACCAGTCAGAAAGGGGGATGTGGTGTTGCAATACAGGGCCTTGTATACTTTAACCAGGAGTGTCATAGAGTCATTAAATGAATCTCTTAAAATAAGCCTGTCATGTATTTTCACCCTAGATTATATGGCTGAAAGAACTGACCTACTTTATTCAAGAGCTGATTACCTGCTGTTACACCTTTTTGATTCAGATGATTCCTGGTTTAATACTGTGTTTATGTTGTAGGAGCCATATCAAATTTTATTCTAATTATTGCGGTTTGGCACTATTTAGCTTCAACTTTGTTTAACAGCACCTTGAAAGTAGCAGAATACACTGGTGTTCTTTTCTTTACTGTATTTTTGTTCTCTAGATTTTCTGTAGCTGATTTATCTTGCAAGTGTAATATAGGACAGCAAATGATAAATAGAACAAAATTAGACCCAACAGTTTTTGTCCTATCATGTTTGGTAGTKTTCAGTCTGGTTCAGTCAATGGTCTGTTCTGCAGAATTACTACAATCTTTGCAAAATACCCTATCAGATTGTGAAAGCCTTTCAAGAATGCTGTAATTGAATTCAAGTTCCCTAAGTATAACCTGTGGATATGCAACTAAGGAGAGCTCTGGTTTGCTTGCATTCCCAGGCTTTACTTAACACCTTTGCAGTTTCATATCTCATTTGCCCCTTACCTCTTACTTTGTTGTTGGTATTTTCCTCTGAGGTTTGAAGGTGTACTTAGCACTTATCATGTCCCTTTTCCCATAAAATCTCAAGCTGGTTATACTACCCAGAAGTATTGAGATACACAATCACATGCATATATTTAAGTCATTCATCCTTAAAATTTGCTGTCAAGGCTATTCTTCTGCTGTTGGAACTCTTTTCTCATGTTTCCCTTTGTTCTGTGGGAGTTGCTAAGATTTCCCATTGAAATTTATTTTTCTCTTGTGCAGATTCACTGCACAGTTCTGTCTCCCACAGTGTGGATGGCTCACAATGGGGACGATGGCAACCTGGCAGTGATACAGGAGCACATTACTTGCAGCTGTAGTGAGATTTCACCCAGCATTCTGATGCAGAGTGCTTCACACTTCCAAATTAATCATGCTCTTCTCTGTTCTTGTTGCTTGGGTAAATATTTCACTCTTGTGTAGACTTGGGCAGTGACCTGTGTGAGAACCAAGTTTCTTCATTTCGTTTTTGTACATGCTTACCTACCAAGCAAGCATTTGAGCCCAGTGCCTTTTTCACACTTGATAAAATGAGTCTGTTTCCATCATGTAGTGTTGCTTCTTTGTAAATCTGAATACAAGTAAAGAAATCCATGTCTATTGCCAAATGTTCTGGCCAAATGCCATCCCTGGTGTTCTGGCTTCATCCAGATGACGAATGTTCCCTGTCAGCCTGCAGCCTAGTGCGAGAGGACAATGGTACAGAAATACTGTAATTATCTAATCAACTTTGCTTAGAATGTTAAGCAAATGCAATTCTTTAGTACTCTGGCTTTATTATAGCTGTTAATTACCATGTGCAAATGCAATTTGTACGCAAAACCGAGTAGAGGAAACATTCACTTTTAAGTTACTTTACTCCCCTCTAGTGGTCTTGTACCACACGTACGTTTATGTAACACTTCATCACCATATGTTTAAGGACAGTGTTAGTATTGTGTGAAAAACAAAAGTGTTCTGGTAACTTCTCCTCCTTCCTTCTGCTCCTCTTCCCTTTCTATAGAGGAACAACTTCAGGGATTGGGATTCTTGCCAATGTAGCTTTCTAAGTGAAATTGTTCTTTATATGTTGACTTTTAATTAAAAGTCAAACTGTACCCCCAGCTTAAAAATCCGTATGTGCAGAAAGGTCTCAAAGCTATGTACTAAACGTTTATTTTCTGTGCCCTCAAAGGTGTTCACAAGGGCTGTTGGTGTCAGTGTTACAGTGATTTAAATTGCAGCCAGGTCTGTAGAAACACCAGCAGAACCCAGTCTGAACTGCGGTGCTGCTCTGTGTTTGTTCTGTGGCGCGTCCCAGTTTTGGTGTGTGTCTTACACTGTTTGGGCCAGTGGAAGTTGGGGGACATAAGGACACTATCAGATGACTGGGTTCCTCCTTTAAACTTGCCAGTTAGCCATTTTATGTACTATGCAGCTTTCATGAGGTGGAAAACAGGCAAAAACCTACAGATCAGAATGGAAACTTCTGCTTTTCTGGTATATCCCTGGTTCGTTGCTCAAATTACTGTTGTTGTAATCCAGGTGTGCAGCACAGGCTACATTTAGCAATAGTTAATGGGTGAGTTCTTGGCTTTTTCTTGGCTTCCTGGAGTCTTTCTGTATTTGAAACAGAAATTACTTGCTAATGTCCTTGGAGAAGACAGGGTAACTAGTCAGAGGCTTATCATCTGTTTTTGTTTAGACAAGGTATATTAAGAAAAATGTAGATAGAGGATTTACTTTTCAGAAGTTAGTTGCTTTTTTCAAACTATCCACTAGAAGCATTTCCATTTTCTTCTAGAATGCTTTGGGCTAATATATTGAAGAAAATAAAGGAGAATAAAAGGAGTATAGAGTCAATAAAGAAACTGTTGACAATTTTCTGTTTGAAAAAATGCAGTTCTCTTAAAATACTTCATGGAATTGTATTTGCCTTCATATTTAGTTATGGGAGAAAAATGGAAACATTCCAAGAATCAAAACATTTTAACACTCTTTGACTGGAACCTTTTGTTTTAAAATGAGTCTTGGTTTGTAAACTTTTGCTGCTCTGAAAAGTCAAAATTGAAACGAAACAGTTTAGGAGATCCAAATCCAGCCTTTTTTCCACATGATTTTTCTTTTGTGGAAAACTTAAGTATCTCAGTTTCCTTCCAAACTGGAAGGAAACCAAATGTAAAAAGTAAAATCCTTCATAAAACGTAAYTCCTGTCTTCCTGCAGTGCTCTTACAAGAGATTATTTGCCTGTGTCAGCGATGCATGCTGCAATAACCAATAGCTGGGGAAACTATTTCCTACACTTCTCAAGATTGTTCCCTTTAGGTCATTAGCAGATAGTTCTAATAAACATGAGCTGAGCCAGTAGAGGCTTTGACTCTATTTATCATTGCGGATGTCTGAGCAGTCCCTGTGAGAAGCTGTGACCAATTCATCAGCCAGGGAGTTTAACTTGTTCTTAACTCTTCTCTTGAAGGGCAGTGTCAACAGTCAAACGAAATCAAAATCATTTGTGTGTACAAGTGTAGGAAGCAGGTAAGACATGTAATGTTGAAATAAAATCATCTGTATAGCTGTTAAAAGCACACAGGCAGGCAGCTGGTGCAGGAGTTTCTTTACTGGCTGAGCTGGCAGGCCCTGCCTTGGGCAGTGTGTGGGGCTGAGCAGAGCAGGATCTGCTGCTGCTGCTTGGGCATCTTGCCTGACTCCTGGCAATTGTGCAGCATGGGCAATGTGAGCAGTGTGGCTGAGAGCTGACACAAGTTTCCCTGCCTCCTTTGGTGCTATTGCTGTTATTCTTTGTGGGTTCCATTTGGTAGCTCTTTGCATCCAGTCTATTAGTAGTCCCATAGCCTTGCAATTCCAGGCATGCATACATTCCAGTCCATTCCTCCAAGGAGCACATGTAGTTATTTAAGAGCTTAACACAGCTTAACCTATGAGTCGAAGTAGGATTGCTGGGTGCTTGTGCTTAGGAGAACAGGGAAATTGGCCAGTGTGAATTCAGACTCAATGACTGTAGGTTTCTGAAACTAAATCTATTGAAGCAMTGTGCCCCAGTAGAAGTTGATTGAATAGATTGCAATGTAAAGCTCGTGATCCTGGTACCCCTACTTGTCAGGATAGTTGAGGTTGCCAAGGAGCTCTGGAGTCCCACACACACTGAATAAGCAGGGTCACCTAGAGCCAGTTRCCCAGGATTTGGAATATCTCCAAAGATGGAGAGTCCACAGCCTGTATGGCACATGTTCTGGTGCTCAGTCACCTTCACAAATCTGTGATACAACTGATAAGAAATATTTGCTAAAATCCCTAATAATGGGACACATTCTGCCACCCTTACAATTATTCTCTTCCCTTTTTGTAGTTTGAGAAGAATGAGACTGCTGACAAGGAAAATAGGTCTTAAAATGACTGTGCAAGTATTCTTATTCAAAAGCTGTGAGATCCTGTTATGGTGAAWGAAGTTCTGGAGTCCAAGAGATGAGCTGCTTGCTGCACGTGTTTCTGCCTTGCTGCCCAAGTGTCTTTCCAATGYTGCTGCACTCTGCCTGGAGCTGGTGTCCAAGGCAGTGGCCAGTTGACTGGAGCTTGCTCTCTGTGCTGTTCACACACTGCAGCAGGCCAGTCTTCCTTGGGCTTCTGGCCTATGAACAGCTTTATAAATGAAATCACCACGCTGTCTGCTGAATGCTTTCTTGCAGAAGTGCTGGCGACTGTGGAACATGTTTTGCTGATCATCTGAAGAGCAGCAACTTCTCCACCTGGCAGCTGTGAGACAGGGTGTTCTTGACACATGGCCATCTGCTGATAGCTTGGGAGTGGGACTGAGCAGTGCAGATTCCAATGGCTTTATAGCTGGGATTTGCAGATTAACACTCTGTTGTACTCCACAGCATCTTCCTGGGCTAAATCCCACCTGCATTCTGCATGAATGGAAGAAATTCCTCAGGTTTTTCTTTCTGCTCTGGTCCTTCAATCACAGTTAAGAGAATTTAGTTCCAAATGTGTTAGAAGAGCTCTCTTATGCAGCATGGGATTTGGTTAAGCACGGGACTAACATTTCCCGTATTATGGTGTAGCCAGTGGCATAATTGATAATGTTCTTTTTAAAAAGTTTAAACTTTTTTCTTTCCTTTTTACTTACAGGTGGTATTATACAGTTTTTGACTGCAGGAAGGGGAAGGACAGCTTGTAAAACACACCTGTCAAAGCAAGGTAAGTAACTACCACRGTTGCCTAAGCCTTAACCACCCTTAAAATGGAGTTTGCGATGGGGGAAAGRTGGAAACCAAACAAAAAAAAATAGCACAGAAAATACTAGTTAGATTTTAAATGCTGAGATGCCCTAGAAGAAACAACTTTTTTTCAGGATTCTGTGAGGAATGGCTTTTGTTGGCTCATGCCTACTGGTGATCTGCTGAACTGATATAATGGYACAGCTGTTTTCATAAGACATTTAGCTCTGAATTTGACACTCTTGAACATGTTTATTAGAGCATGATACATATGTGAATTCTGAAGACTTATTTTTTACAAGTTTGAGTAAATTCAAAAAGCAGTTATTTCTTGGTTTAGAGAACACTTCTGGAATTTCGCTTTATATTTTCACTGTGCAGGACTCTGAAGTCAGCAAAACTGCACAGGCTTTTTGTTTCACTGTTTGTGACAAAACCCCAGGTAGGTAAAGAGCCTCATGTACAGACCAGTGAATGYAGATGATTTGCATATGTTGAAAAGGAGAAAAGACTTCCTAGCCAACTGTATGGAAAGAGTTGTTTCCAGTTCTCCATAAAGCTTTCAAATCCATGTAATAGGCTCTTTTCAGAAAGTTCACTGCTCTAGCTTAGCTTAACTGATGGAATAGCATTCACCACACTGCAGTCAGGGAATGCTCCAAGCCCCAGTGAAATAAGTGGAGAGGAAAAAAATTATCTTTGGCTTGGACTAGGCTTGTAGTGCCAAAGGAAGCTTCTCCTTTGGCATTGATCATTGCAATGCAGGGAAACTCTGTTTTCCCAATAGTTTATCATAAAATGTGTCCAGACTGGAGCCTCTGAAAGATTTGCTTATCTTGAAAAGGCACCATGAATCTCCTTATTTACATCATCCACTTTTCATCCATAAAATTACACTTCCTTCCTTTTACTGATGAACAGGAGTGGGAAAAGTCAGCCTTAATACGTATCTGTGTATCTATAGATAGATAGATATAGATGTCCTTTTTCCCAAGCATCTCCTGCCCATGAGTATTTTGATTTGGCTCTCCCTCTGGGTGTCAAATGACATTTCCTTTGCTGACTGTGCCTCTTTGACCTCTGTTGTTACTTGCCTGAAGTTATGTGGTATTTTTCTTGGTATTGAAAGGAGTTCACAAAGCTACRAAAAGTGTTCAACATCTTCATTTAAAATTTGTAAAGTGTCAAAACCTGACTCTTAAGAAAAGAAATGTAGCAGCTCAATCTCTTCTGAACTCCACCCCATTCATCACAGTAATAGCAATTTTGGGTGGACCTGGTGTTTATAATTTGTAAACCTTTAGGGACATTCTAGAGGCAGTAATTACGTTTTTTTGAAATAAGGCTTAAAAGATTTTCTTATTGTTGGAATTTTCCCCCCATTTAAGTATAATTTGAAAAATTTGTACTAGAAACTAGTAAAAGTTGCTCTCATTTTAAGTGTTCAAAGTAATAGATTTTAACTCTATCCCTGTATCTTAATTTTCTCTGTAGGAGACAAAAAAAGGGGTTTTAAACCTAAAAAAAACCCCCATACAGAGCTTTCTTCCTGTCCCTTCTCATTCCCACATTGAGACACAGATATGGAATCTATTGCAACTTCCTCCTCAAAYAGCTTCTTTTACTTAATTTGGCTACTTAGAAAATGAAAATATTTTTTAATTAACTGCAATTTTTACTTCCTGTTTCCTTATAAAGAAARGCAACCTGATTATGTCCTAAAACAAATAGCTATAAAACTGTAAATCATTTTGCTSTGAGTTGAGCCAATACATAAATGAGAAGGGGCTAAAAATGAAACAGAATACTCTGTGAGTTAATGGGAAGTTTMCTATTGACGTCTGTGGGCTGAATTTACCTAAGGAACTTGTACTGGAA
Source organism: Malurus melanocephalus (assembly GCF_030028575.1). Taxonomy (NCBI): domain Eukaryota; kingdom Metazoa; phylum Chordata; class Aves; order Passeriformes; family Maluridae; genus Malurus; species Malurus melanocephalus. The sequence goes on along the minus strand of NW_026623348.1, from coordinate 1,408,140 downwards.
GTGCACAAAGCAATATATATGTAAGATGCATGTATAAATAAATGTTCTATCCAGTGTGGTGYATAAAGACTTTGCATCTGATGCACATTTTGAGGCAATGAAGGCTGGCTGCTGAAACTTGTGAACCTGATAAAGTAACACCCCAGTGATCCTCAGTAAGTAAATTTTAATACTTTCAACAGATGAAGTGGGAGGAAAATCCCCAAATGATTTTATACCCGGTAAGAAATCACAGTGTCTAGGATGAGGTTGTCTCAGTTTACTGGTATCTAGAAAACCTGAGGAAATGAAGTCAGCCTTTTGAAAGTTACTGAATAAAGGAAAGTGCAGATCAGAGCTGGTCTGAACTCTTTGCTGGCCAGAGACTCATCCCTGTCCTCTGTGAGTCAGCTCTTGCAGTGGAGGCGGCCAGCTGCACATGGGATGTTACAGGAGTGCAACCAGGCAGTGCAAGAAAGGGATTCTTCCCCTCCTTTGGCACTTTAGAAACTGCATCTGCAGTGCTGTGTCTGTCTCTGGGCATCCTGGCACAAAAAACACACCCACTCCTAAACCCAAAAGCCACTGATACCTGGAGCAAGTCTGGCAGAGAACACCAACGTGGTGAGGGCTAAAGCAAAGCTCTCTGAGCAGAATGTTCATCCAAACAAGAAGTGCAGGTTAGGGAGGAYCTTCCTGCTGTCTTCAGGGTATAGAGGAGAGAGAGCCTGACTCTTGTGGGTGGTGAGCAGTGCTAGGATGAGGCACAGGAACAAATTYTAGGAAGGGAAATTCCTACTAAGTGTTAGGAAAAAATTATCTCAGCAAGGGTTGTGAAACAATGGAGTAGGCYACTCCAGAAAATGGGGTGTYCATCCTTGGAGATATTCAGAACTCATCTGAGTTAGAGACTGAGCAGCCCATTCTTAAGTTGGTCCTGCTCTGAACAGGGAGCTGGACTGTGACTTTCACAAGTACCTTCCAATTTAAACTCCTGATGAATCTATGAGAGCTGTATGCAATGCTCTCATAGTGTTATTTCTCAAAGGAAGGACCTTGCAAATGGAATGTGGTGGGTTCAGAGTCTAATCCCTGGTCTCTTATTACCTATTTTATTATTTCAACTGCATCATGGGGCAACTCCCTATCAACCAAGACATCACATAGCCAGAGGAACACTAGGATGGAAAACAGAGGCAGAGACACCCAATCCCTTGCTGACAATGTTTGAAGGAATGTAGGGCCTGATTCAACTGTCTTTGTTGGAGTCAGTAGGGAGTTCTGCATAAATCAGAGTTACAAGAAGAAGCTCTTGGTTGCTGCTTTCCACCCACTTGGAATGTATTCATTTGGATAAAAAGCTATATCCATTTTGCTCCATGTTTCAGCCTGAAAATTCACCCATCAGTTGGCATTTTATGCTAAGCTGTGAAAGTTGTTTCACTTTGCTTCTGAGTTTACAGGTGGGATTTAAGAGGTCATTGGGGACAAATGTAAGATTGAGGAAGCTCAGCTTGCAGTTACTACTCTGGCAAAATTCCCATTAGCTTTGACAGGATTATTAGCTGACAGGAAGTACAGAATATATATTTCCTTTTCTTGCACTAAGGGTGGATTAAAATTCTTACTGTTAAATCAAAGAAGCAATTGCTATTGTTAAGGTAGGTTTTCTAGCCGTACACATAGAATTAAATATTTCCCTCTGAGTATATTAAATTGGGATTAAAAATAAAATTCTATTGTATTTTAGTTGTTTTTTTCATTCAACAATAGTCTTGCAAAAATAGGTTGTGCTTCCCCTACCTGCAAGACACAATGAAAGTCATAAGATTTCTTCTGATTTAGTTCTCTTTTCTTTAGGACCCCCATGGATAACTCTGATAATGGAATCTGCCTTCAGCAAACAGAGATGTACAATAGATTTCACCCTTACTGGGTAAGGATTGATTTAAAATGAGATCCTAGTTTTAGAAATAAAAACTATGAATGGGGTACAGAATGTTCCTTAAAAAATACTGAGAAGGGAATGTCTGAATTCGGGCATCTCTTGAGTTTCCTTGTTCTTTCTTTGTCACTGATACCAAAGAATCCAAGTCTTTTAGAGGAGAAAGAACATCTGTTTCATTCAGATCTTAGTAAGGACAAATGCCTGGTTCTTGATGGGGTGATATAAAAATTTGCCTTTTTCTCGTAAATTAATGGTGTTACTTTGTTTAGAACAACCTAAGTTCTGTGCTAAAACTATTCCATAGAGGCAGAAATAGGAGAGATGTGTTCTAAATGTAATAAAATGTAATAGGTTTATGCTCACTTAGGATACAACTGAGATAAAATRTTGTAATTTCTGCAGAAACGCATAAGCCCCCAATGTCTAAGCCAAGGAAGAACTTTTTATTTCTTCTTTTGTTTCTTATATGACAGAAACCACACTTTACCCAGTATTACAAATTGTGGAATTATATGTTGGTTAGATTTCCTTCTCCATAACTGTAAACTCTGCTGACAGATGAAAATTTCAAGTAAAACCATTGTAAAAATTAAGTAAAAGTCTTGGGTGAAATATGTCCCCTAATGTATCATTAATGGATTCTATAGCTACTTGTCATGGCTTGTCTGACCAAAGAGCATTAAGAAAAATGGGTACTTGTTTTATTTTGAGTTACCTATTTTTAATTTTTCTTTTTAATATTTAAACGAGTTAATTGGTTGTCTGGATATAATTACTGTTTGTGCTTGTAATGTACTTAAAAAAATACACACACTAAAACTTTCCCACACTATTTGTTTTCATTGGCATGATAAAAGCCCTCTTAATAAAGAAATATTTAAGATGGACATACTTATTTTTGCTCACAGGGGTTAGAGTAAATTTTCAGATTAAAAAATGCAATTATTGCTGAAGTTCATACAAATTGAAATAAAAAAAATCCCTYAAGAAATGAGCTTCCAGCTTACTATAGTGCTTCTAGAGCTAAGATATTTTAATTTGCAATAATTCAAAACCATTTGCAAATAGATAAGTCTCTGAGGATCATTTGCATGTTAATAATTGGGGCTGTATAAAATGATTTATGTACATGATGTTGATAAGCAAAGGGAGGTGCACTAAGGCATGGTTAGCAAGTAGCAGTCTTTCACTAGAGGAATGTAYRGGACTTGATCTAAAGTGTGTGTATRGTTTTGTAAATACTTAGCATCATTGTTTTCCAGGTAACACCCAACTGTAAAGTGTAGTCTATTTMTTTTCTATCATTCTCTTTTATAATCAATCTACCTGTAATTATCCTTCCCTGATTTTGGGCCCTGCACAATCCCTGCCATCCAAAATACAGCTGTAACATCCTCAAAATCACCTGGAAAAATACGCATTGTGGAAAAATAGTTGCTTAAATGTTATGGGAAATTCCACTGTAGCAATGATGTTATATGTCTTGTCTTTGGTGTCTTTGATTTTTGGGTTTCATTCCATGGTTTGATCAAGGAACTCAAATATCACTGAGCCTCTGGATCTCAGTTAATCCAAGAGTTTGTTTCTGTTTGTCACAGGAAATGGTGATCAACTGGATCATCAGAATTGCTTCTTAGTTACCTTGGGTTTTTTTTCCTTGAGTGAAACTTTAAGTGGCTGACAAGTGTTTTGGAGACCATATAGAAATCTGTTTGTCTAGATGTTCTTCAGAGTCCAAATGTTTGCAGAGACTCAAGTGGCTGTGGCAGTGTGTGGATGACCTTTGTTAGCAGTTCTGTTCAGCAGCAGAGAGCAGAAGTAGTTTTAAGTCTATGACTTGTGACTGTGTATTTTCCTAGTGGTTTGAGAACCCAGGTGGACACTATTTTAAAGTTGTCAACAATGTAAGTACTTCTAAAATATAAGCATATTGTTTAAGATGACACACCAGAGGTTGAYGATGTGCTACATATTTCACTAGATTAATGAACTTTCAGCCCACATATCATATAACATTACTTCATATAGTGTAATCCACATTTCTGCAACCATGCAAGATACCAAAAAAATACATCATAAAATGTGCTAGAAGATATGAGAAAGTCACCCCATTAGCCTGTGACACAGACTAGATATTTTTCTGGTACCTCATGCACAAAATTAAAGTGGTTGAAACAGAAAATGCTGAAACCAAAAGAATGTTTGAGTAAATAGCAACCCAGAATTCCTTTCATAACTCACTTTCTGTTTACTGGTAAATTCTGTCTTCACATTCTAAACATAAATAGTAAATACCTGATTACATTTTTGCAGTGGTTTACTTTAGCTTTATATATTCCCTAAGTAAATGCTTGAATTTTGCTGTATGCATAGATGATAGTGAAGGAACTGTATATCAATGCACTGCATGTCCTGAAGTTCTTAATAGAAGGGATAATTGCTACCACCTTTATCCTTGTCTCTTTTTGGTTTTGGGTGCATTTTAATTTGACACTGCAAAAGAAATACAAAATCTAAACAATAATATATTGTCTCTTCAACAAGCATGGGCATAAAAGAATCATATCTATGTATGCTTATGTGTCAGACAAACAAGAAAACTTAGAAAAATTGAAGTCCCATTTATCCAAGCAGATTGTAGCAAGAAAATTAATGTTTCACACTAATAATAACCTGTAACTTCTACTTCTGTGCTGCAAACTGCAAATCAATAATACAGAGATYGGTATTAGGACGTCTTACACACTACTTCCTTTTTTCCTGATRCTGTACTAGTGGCAGAATACACCATCCATGTATCTTTGGGTAGGGTGGTTTGGCAGCTTCTGTGGGTGGTCAGCTGCTTGCTCTGAAATTGTGCAGCTGAGCATTGGCATTATCAATTCAGTAATACAGAACCACTCACCATCAGTACCTGACCCAAACTAAAAAAAAAAGGGAAAATACATGCCAGTTAGGAAATCCAACATTTATAACAAAATATTTGTATGTGACTCGTAGCACAATGCATAAGTATAATTTACTTTCAGTCTAATTGGTTTGCTTTTTAGTTTGTTTAATATGTTGAAATGGGATAATCCTGGTACAGGGAGTTATTTGATAAAGCATATAGAATCGTGAGCTTCAACTCTGTTAACTGTGCTGTGTTCCCTCCTCAACTATTTCAGTATAAAATCTTTSTACCTTTAGGTGTTGATAGTGGTTTGTTCTTTTTAAGCCATAAATAACAACTGTAGGGCTTCCTTTCCTTGCGAAGGATGAGGCAGGCATTTGTTCCGGAGATGGGTGTAGAGATTTAGATACAGGTACAGAAGAGCTCGGTGCCTTGGTGTCTGTGCCATGTTAGTTACTAAAAGTGCATTATTAATTCTCCTGCAGCCTCTCCGGTAAAGCCACCATCGTTGCTGTTTTTCCTTATAAGGGAAACATATACCTTTATTATTTTTTTTCATAAGCCATAGATGCAAAATGCTGCACCTCTAGGAGGTAGATACCGCTACATCTACCTMTCTTTGTGCTTCAGTCGGAGGCATAGGCATGCACTTCCCCCACGTCTGACACACTTGGCTCGGCATTACGGCTCCCCAGGCGCTGATGCTTCTGCCGCCGTGTGAGCCGGGGACCCGCGGGGTAACCCGAGCTGGCAGCGCTGCCTGGCCGCAGCTGCCTCCGGAGCGGAGGGAGCGGCAGCGCCGCGTCTTCCCGGGCAGCCCCGCACGCTTCCCGCGGCTCCCGGGGAGCCCCTCGGGGCCGAGCATCCCGCCAGCTCCGGGCCGGCCGCAGGTGACCCACAGCAGGGTGGGCCAGGGGCCGTCCAGGCACCGCCGGGAGCCCCGSGGCTGGCGGCCCGCGGGTGGGGGGAACATTTTATTCCCCTCTCTCTCGCGAGAAAGTGTTGGGCGGGCGATACTTGAAGAGGAGAGGGGGGGAGAGAGGAGGGGAAAAAGGAGGAGGAGGAGGGAGGGCAGCTGGAACCGCAGCTGGATTAGCGGTGGGTGCAGCGGCCGCAGCTGGAACAGCAGCGGGAACGGCAGCCGGCGGCGGCGGCTCCAGCGGGTGCGCGCCCCTCGCAGCGGCTTCTCCCGGGCGGGCGGGCTGGGCGCAGGGCTCCTGCCCGCGGCGCCCCAGCCGCTGCGGCTCTAGCGGTGCTCGGCTCAGGGAGCCGGGAGGGTTCATGCCCGGGGGACACTTCCAGCCCCGGAGCGGCTTCGGGAGCGGTGGCGGCGGCCGCGGTCTGTCCGCGGCGGGTGCGGAGCCCCCGCGGATGCTGCTGGAGGGGAGGCAGAGCCCGCGCGGCCCCGGGCAGCCCCTCGCCATCCCCCGCGGCCGCCGCCTCTCTCGGGCGCGATAGCGCCGGGCTGGCCGGGGGCCGACGGCGCCGGGGCGCGGGGGCAGGCGGCGGGGGGCGCGTGGTGGCCGCGGCCGCTTTTCCTCGGTCCCTAACTTCTTTCCCTCCTCATTTCTCCCCTCGCAGGTCGCCTTGGAGAGGCTGGTCGAAGACAGGGCGGCGGGGACCGGCGGTCTTCGGCGGCGGAGAGGAGGCAGCGGCCGCTCGCAGCCCGGGGGCTCGGGGGACGCGATGTGGCGGGGGCGGCTGCTGGGGATCGCCCTGGGAGTTGCCGTGCTGTGGGCGTCCCATGCAAGCGCCGCCGCCGCCGGGCACGCCGAGGGGGTGAGCGCCAAGGAGAGCCGGTCGAGCCGGGCCAAGAGGCGAGGGCACGGCGGCGGGCACGACGCGCTCAAAGGGTAGGTGCGGGGCCGGCCCCGGCCCTTCCCGGGGTGCCGCTGCACGGGCCGGACAGCCGCGCACATCTGCCTGCGTGTGTGTGTTTGTGTGTGTGTGTCCAAAGCCAGAACCTCTTCACAGAGGGAGCGGTGGGGGTGCGAGAGCTCCCCGAGCCCGCTTGGGGCTGCCCAGACCGAGGAGCGGTTTGGGCTGGGGGGCGCCGGACGCCGCCTGCAGCACCGCAGGGYAGCGCCAGGCTCGGGCCGGGGAGCCCCGCCACCCTCCCAGACCCCCCGAGGGACAGGGTGCTGGGTCCTCTGCGACCTGCAGCCGTGCTTCACCTCTGGGTGGGCGATGCTTCGTGAGGATGAGCCTCAGCGGCGCGGAGGTTGCTATTTTTTCTTCTAGGGAGGCCCTAGATAAAGACACACTGCGGGCTTGTGCATTCCTCCCGCATCCCGCGCTTCTGCTTTGCATAAAGCAGAATAACGGTGCAGCGTGCCCTTCCCATTAGCTGTCCTCTCTTATCTCCACCTTGAACCTTTTGGGATGTTCATCTTTCTCTCAAGTGGACTGGCTAACTATCTAATACTAGTATGAGTGAATACAAACATACAGGAGTTTAATTTCTTCTGAAACATTGTGGTACGTGCTTAGCAGAGAGGTTTTYTCTAAAGGCTAAATCTGCATCAGGCAAACTTTTCCCAATTCTAATGGAATACCTTTCCAATGCAAAAATAGTTGTGAAGTCAGCTGAAAGGCATTGCATGCATGTGCAGTTGGAAATCTAGTTCACTGTAAAGGTGAAAAGCTTGCAATAAAGTAATGAGAAAGGTTTCCTTTCTCAGGTGATCCARTGTGTCTTTTCAGCCCATAGCCAGATTTTTTTCTGTTGTCAGACAGTGGACAAATGTAGCAAAAATTGTATTCAAATAGTTATGCTTCTGTAAGGGATGCAGGCTATTTGCTTCTTCCCCCCCTTCCCTCAAAAAGAAKCTATAAACACTTTACTGTTAGAGGCCTTGATGAATATGCTTTAATTTCTTGCTAACTTCCTCATACTTCTATAGTGCTTTTTACCTATATTTGGATTTGSAATCTTGGCTTTTTTAATGCTTGCCTGATTGAAAAAGGTTTTATGTTTTTAGGTCCGCATGCTGCAAAAATGGATGCAATCTGTCAGCATTGCTTTTTCATGGATCTGATTTTGTAGGATCAGACTCTCATTTAATTTCTTTACACCTTGTCACAAAGAAATAGTTGGACAAAGCAGATCCAAACTAGATGTGGCAAAATCTAGGAGATAAGAAGTATGTACTGTAAAGTTTGAGGGACTAATTGCAAACAATAAAAGATGATAAGGAAGACCATTTAACAGAAAGTGCATTTATTCTTTAGGGTGTTTTAGGGTGTTGCTATATAACTCTGAGTTAATATCAAACTGGTAAACACCATCATTTTTGGAATCTAAAATGAGTTAGGGTAAGTATTTACTCTTATGACCTGATTCTTATGCTTAACAGAACCTTCCATATTTTGTGTACTTTGCAATAAGTCTTCCTTTTGTTGTATGTTATCTATGAGTTATATTATATATATATTCTGCAAATCTAGAGATAATGTCAACATAAATTTTAGGTATTCKGTACCTTGGTCAGTTTTTTTAATATTACTAATCTGAATGAGTGCTCCTGGGAAGCAGATTCTTAACAAGGATGTAATAATTTGCCAGATGAACTGAGTCATAGTAAAGACAAAACAAATTATTAGTTTGGTTTCTTGTTAGACCTTTTTTTGTAACCCTGGTGTGAGGCTGAGTATAGGGTTACCAAATTGCTTGGAGGACAGTCATTCTGGTCATTATTGGGTGAATGCTGCTGGATATTTCCAGTTTAGAAGTTGTGAGCACTTTCTTAGGTGTGGTACTGTACTGTACAGTGTGAATAAAAAGAATTGTCATTCTAACAGACAAGGTTGGAACGAATTCTTTGGAAGGACAGATGGAAAACATTTTGAATGTACAGGAACTGTATATACATTATTCATTGTAATTGGAGGACTAAAACACTAAAAATATGACTTTACAAGAAGACATAGTGTTTTTTTAACTTGTTCATCAGTACAAATACATTGGGGAATCTGATAATTGTAACACAAGTCTTAACAGATGCTGGGAAATTTTATTTTCATGTTATTGCAGTTGACTTTTCATTTTGAAATGAACTCTTGCTCTGATTGTAAGGCATGTGGGGATACATTTTTAGAGAAAACCCCTTACACTTAGTCTTTTTGTGTGTTTGATTATAATGACTATTGGAAGTCTTTTAGCATTTGAAAGTAGTGAGGTCAGTGTGGGTGTGAATACTGGTGAGTTAAAATGAAGAAGCCTAAGATCTGCTTCACTTCTCATGATTTTTCCTAYTTAACATTTTTTACTGCAAGCAGGAGATGTTTTCTTTCATCTGTTGTGACCTTTGCCTCATAGTTTGTGCCAGTGAGCYGTCCGAATGCATAACATGATTCTAGAAGCATATTTTAATAATTATCAATTATTTGGAAGTGCCTCTTAAGTTCTCATTTTAAGACTTCAAGCTTGCTACTCATGTAGTTTGAATCAATCCTGCTATGGAGGCAGTAGAGGTGAAGTCCTTGTAATGCCATCTGGGTTTGGCCCAATGCAATGTATATTTATGTGCTGGTGCCTGATGCCTCTAAGTGATCAGAAAGCAATCAGAATAAAGGCAGTAATTATTAAAAAATATAACTAGACTCTCTGGTTGTGGAAGTATTGTTGGAATCCATTGTGATTCAGCAAGTTAAAATAGTAAGGTGCTATTGAGACACTTCTGCTCCAGATCCCCAGAACTTTATCACAGATGTTGCTGGATTGAGTTATAAGGCATCAAGCCATTATCCTGCTACCCCTTAAGCACCTAAGCAGTGTCAACTTCTGTAAGAAATAAACCCTACAAAGCTGGCCATGAATGGGAAGCTCTTTCTAAACAATGTATCCTTGAGGATAACCATTCGCATGTATTTTAATCACTTGAATATAAAGTAAAAAACAGTTTACTGGTGATTTGATTGGTATTTGKTTGAATACAAGAAGTATCGTACTTGAAGATCTTAGAATTAATTAGGATTTCTCATTTTTTGATGATGCTAGATGGCTTAAAACCCTAATGAGTATCAGTTGGTTCTTAATAATATTATAAGCAATGTTATGTTTATCAGTGTCTTTTCAGTATTATGGCCAAAGAAAGCAATGATTTACCTAACAAATACAGAAATTTTGAAAGAATTGAAATATCTTCAAGATAGCTGAATWCTGATGTGTTTCTAATTAGGACACAAATTAAGTGTATTTGTGCAAGAATGATTTAATTTCTTTCTTTTTATTAAGTTGAAATGATAGAAAATATTGCAGAACAGAATACTTGGTTCCAAAATGATTTATAAAAGTCTTGGATTAAAGGTATTCAACAGGGAATTGAGCTTTTTTTGGATCAATTTCTTTTGGTTATCTCAAATGAAGACCACAGKTTTACTGATACTCTTCCTTGAGTAAACGTGGTTGGATTTGACCCTTTTTATGCATCAACACTCCCTGAAATATAGTAAATCCTACAAATCAATAACTTAATTCTAGTGTTCAGCTATATAATTAAGGCTTCTGGTTTTTGTTTTAAACCAATATTTACCACTAAAAGCCTGCTGAAGAAAAGCAGACTTTCTGTACTGGTAAATATTTGTTTATACTGAAGAACCTCAAACATTTTTCTTGCCACTTGTGTGGCCTGTGCACCTCTGGGCAGCTGCTGGTGCCACACCCTGTCAATGTCACTCTGCAAGCGGGATGCAGCCTGGATACTTGGAAATAAAAAAATTGATTAAAAATACATGCAGGTTACTGTAATACCCGATGTGCTGGAGCACTCATCTGGGCTTCTGGCTGGCCTTCTTCCAGTCCTCTGCACCTATGGGGTAAAGCTTACATGGAGGATGAAGAACATTATTCCAGCACATCCTAGTGKGAAAACTGAAGCCTTTGGCAACTACACTTAGTGTTAATATTCTGCACCTCTCTGAGTTAATTTGCCAATGGTTGTGGTGCTATTCTTTTGTTATTATGTGGTCCTTGGAAAGCTAGTTCTGGGGTGAAATAAGTTCATCGATATTGGCACTGTGCCTTATATRTGTGTTTCCTCTCTTTAGGTATGATGTGATTTGATGTAGGTGTGACTTTGTGGAGCAGAAGAAAACCAGTAAAAAGTAAATTATCTTCAGGGATTTGTTGTCCTCGTAGTCTCATTTTGACACCATCTCTTTAAAAGGCACAGCCTTAGTCACAATTCTAGTTTATCAATTTTGGGGATAAACTTCTAGGCCTGTATAGTTTGTAGGGCAGAACTGGGACTCATTAATTTTGCGCATGCTGGTGAAACCTGTGATTAGAACTCTTGTTGAGTACTCTTGTTGTAGTCTCCCTTTCACTGGGGAGGCTCCAAGGCACATGGGATTCTGTTACCCACGGTTTAGCCAGTCGTCCTCTGTGATCTTTTCTCGTGTTATATTGTAGCAGGACACAAATGGTTTTGAAGCATCATGTGCCTCTCTTAAAATACATTAGATAAATGCTTCCTTGCCATTTGATGGTAGTAGGTCATGAAAAGAGCAAACAGAGGAAAAAGGCTACAATAAACAGTGTAGCAGAATTCGTGATGTACTGTATGAAACAAGATGGTTTTGCAAATGTTGTAAAATCGGCCTGGGAGACTAAGATGAAGCAGGTTTCCTACGACCCAGCACTGCTATGCCACGGTGACATGTTGAAGATCAGGRGAGTAAGACTGGATGTAATTATTTTCCTTTCTTCCCCCCTTTATCTGTKAATTTTTGTCTGCATAGCTGTTGTCTGTCTCAGGCTGGCCTGATGCACTGCCACACATACTGCAGGAGCAGTCACAGCTGGCCTGTGGTGGCTTTCGTGTATTTCACATCAGGATTGGCTCCTGTCCCATCACACGAAGGTACCTTGCTTGAGGTGTCTTTTAYGGTGATTGTTGCTATGACTTAATTGCTTGTCAGGTTAGAAACAGATTAATCCCACAGCCCTTACTTTTAACACAAGATGGATTGTGCTTTGTTTCTTTYTCTGTGCTCCAGGTAATAATTTTCTTTTGTGGATTTGTTATGCAATTGTCTAATCTTACATGCGGTGGTGTCTTTCTGGAGACCTTCTGATCTCAGTATTGGTGTTTAGTTGAACTTTTATTGACAGGGGTGTAGTGTCCTTAGAAACCGGAGGCATAAAGGGTTGGGGGAAGAGCAGTACCTGCAGAAAGAGCATCTTATTGGAGCAGGGTGCAGTGATTTGCAGCTTGCAGTGCAGGTTTCCTGAGAGAACTGTTTAAAAGAGTCAGGAGAAACTCTGGCTAGGCATAGCTGCACTTTCCTCAGTCAAGAGCCTACTTAAGATTTATAGAAGTAGACATCTTCCCTGTTGTTAGCCAGCACAGGATAAATTTTGTGTTCAGTGGTGGTTCCACAAGTTATTCATCAGATTCAATGTCACCTGGCTCTGTTTGCCTTGCTCACTGGATAAGCTTCTACTCTCTGTGCAGCTTCACATGGCAGYGTCAGAACCTTTGGGGCTGAGCTGGGATTGAGGATGCAGACTTGAAGTAAGCATCGGGCTGCTCTCAGTTGATGTGGGAGCAAAGGGAGGAACTCTGGTTTAGAGTTTGGCAGGMACAGTCCATCTGTCAGCTTCACTTACAATCATCCCTATCAAATAAGATTGCAGCTTCTGTTTTCCTGTATGCTTATTTTCCTTTCCTGTGCTGTGTTGYTCAGYATTGCTGCTCWCTTAGGACAGCCTTTGTCATTCATYTTCCATCCTGYAAACTTGAATGTTTAGTGTATGAATTTCAATACAGCTTTTGACAAGGGTSACTTTAAATATGTTCATGGACTGAGCAACCTGTGATTATTAATTGGGTATTATCCAAAATGAAAGACCCCAAATATTTACCTGTATGGATCACTAGAAAAACTTCCTCTTGGAAGACAATGTGGTAGACATTGAGTAAAAAGGAGGCCATCTCAACTTAAGTCTTTAGGACCTTGAGATCTTTGAATTTGCACATATGAAAATAATAAGAAATTAATCATTAGTTTTTTTGCTTTGCAATGAGGTTGCCTCCCATTCTTCTTCATCTCCACTCATCTGCTAAAGATAAAGAGGATATAGATGCATGTCTGTCACTTTGGTCTTACTTCCCAGACTCAGTAMATGTTTTTGTAGAGTGGAGCAATTGTGGCCTGGAATGTTTCTGATTAACCATTGCACTGTGCTGGGAAATATATTTGTAGCTTTTTGATCTTATGTTTCTGCTTTGGTTGTTTTCTCATCCATTCTGACTTTCCTACCTAGTTTATTAAATTTTTTWAAAGGATTTCAGATCTACTGAACASCCTTATTCATGCTGAGGCTGGTGTGCAGATAGAGGCATGAGGACAGCCATTTGTTTTTTTGGGACAGTTCAGTAAAGTTGGGTTCTTCTTTGGAAGGTACATTGGGATATAAAATGTAGYCTGTTAAATTAAAACCTTTGCCTTCTGGTTTTCCTTATAGATCTTCACTGAAGTATGAAGGAGGTCTAGCTTTTATCTGGGAAAATATTTTCAATGTTGACTTGCTGGAGAATCTGTTGTTTTCCTTTCTACTTCTCATTTTATGAAATGATTCATGACCACTATAGCCTCAGAAATACCAAATGAATGCCACAGTTCTTTTGTCTACAGTTTTAATAATTTTCATCCTCTTTTTCAAGCTTGCCTGTCTTATTTTGCTGGAGGACATCAGAATATACACTGATGTTCAGCTGAGGTTTCAAACTAAAATTTGTTTACTTTCAGGAACATTATTTTCCTGTCTCTTTTCTCCTTCTATGTTTTTCCCACTAATATTCCATCTTTTTCTCTTCCCTGTGTACAGAGTAAATTACCAATGTCTGCTAGGACAAGTTGAACTAAAACAGTGGGATCTGTRTCAACAGGGTTTTCCTATTTCCTTATGGCATATGTGCAGGTTATTGTCCTTTTGAAAATGTGGAGTCACTGTCACAGCAAGGAGAGAGACAAAGGGTAGAAGAGTGTATAGTGAAGTGGGGAGGAGAAACACTGATAACTTATGTAAAATAAGTCATCAGTAGCTTAAGGGAGGCACTTCATACACTAATTAATAGCATTGCTTAACACCTAAGGGTGTTTTCTGACAGTATCAATGCAAATGTCAGGATTAAGTGTGATGTACATTTTCTGACAGTATTGATGCAAGTGTCAGGATTAAGAGACACCCTCAAGGATTGAGTTTCTTCCATGRTGGGGATGGTGGGTGGCACCAGCACAACCTGCAGCAGGAAGGGAAGCCTSAGCAAAGGGCTGGCTGGTGTTGGGTTTGGCTGGCCAGTGTGCCTCACAACAACCCTTGTGYTGCTACTCATCTTGGGCATGGTCTGGTGGAAATCCTGAGCTCCCTATCTGCTTTCCCTTGGGAAACTGTTAGAGGTTTTCCTCCTCAATAGCCATTAGTGGGTACATGGTGAGTGTGGGAAGTACACCTGGAGGTGTGAAAGGATCTCTCCCTGTTCCCCTGTTGGAAGTGACATTTGGACAGGCAAGCATTGCCTTAGCCAAGTTACATCCATTTCCCATGGGATGTTGTTTGGTGCTACCAGATAGAAAAGTCTTCTTGTCCTCTGAATATATCTTTTTAGTTTGTTTTAAGAAAGTACCTGATGGAACCTTTCTGTTTACCTGCTGCACTTGTCTGGCCTGGGAGAAAGTTTCTTGTGGTTCCATACTTGTACTTTACGTGTCTTCCCCAGCCATGTAGATGGGTATTGAACTGGACCCGTTGACATTCTCAAGTGGAACAATGAAGGAATACATGCCAGAAACGCGTCTGTCCCTGGCTATGAATGAGAACAATGCCTGGCTGTCAGGTTAGATGAGCGTGTCCCTCCAAAAGACAGGGCTGGATTTTCAGAGCAAGTGCGGAAGAATTCTCTTAATGTCAAATGCTGTTGTTGGATTGCTGTATTTAGCTGTCACAGTGTGATGGAGGTTAGGGTTAGAAAAGTGTTCAGTGTTGCTGCAGGAAACTTGCATGTCATTTTGAACTCTTGACTTGCACATAGGCCAGAGCCAAAGATACCCGTAGAGCTGCTCAGCRTGTTATTTTTTCAGTTGAACTGAGCCAGGATTCTGGGACAGCAGTATCCTTACTGTCAGAGTGAGAAATAGTTATCATATTAGGCTCTCTGCATGGCCCAGACTTGCTTATTGCATGCAAAAATGAGTACATTAGATGCAATCCTTTGTATGTAAAAAAATACATTTTGCTTAAAAATGCATGCTTATTCWTTATAGTGTAGTTAAAGCTAAATTTTGTGTTTGTTCCAGGGTCTAGCATAGTTTCCGAGGTTTTCCTTTTGTACTCTTGAAATAAATAGCTTCAAAGGTTCTCTTAATGATCTTCACTGAATGGTTAAAAGGAACGATAAAAACATCCCATTTTTATAATATTTAGCCAAACAACAGAAAAGAAATCCCTGTTTAAACTATTTGAGGTAATGAAATGAGCCTTACGCATGCTAAATACAGACCTCTGTCTGTGGTTTAGACTCTATTGCATTTACAGTTAAGTTTTTCAGTTTGTGGATGTACTGACTGAAAGTGGTGAGTTCAGAGCACAACCAGGCTTCTTCCTCAGGGCTTGATGCACAGTGGTGTGTGTCAGGGTTGCAGGTGGCTTGGGACAGCTGCCTATCACATGTTGTGCTGTGCTGCCTGTTACTGCTGCATCCCACTAGGAACCAGATCCCTTCCCTTCCCTTCCCTTCCCTTCCCTTCCCTTCCCTTCCCTTCCCTTCCCTTCCCT
>NW_026623348.1:1302145-1392387 GCF_030028575.1 Malurus melanocephalus | reverse complement strand
GTGCTTTAGATACTGATCTCCAATTTGTGCGTGCTTGGCTTCTGTCCTTTAGGTGAGGAGAGATCTTGGAAGGCCATGTAATCCAACCCCTATCCAGAGCAGGGTGAAGTTAATTCAGGTTGCTCATGGYCATGTCCACTAATGTTTGGACTATCTCTAGCGATGGAAGTTCTTGATTCTGTGGGAAAGCTGAGTAAGACTCCAGTGGRGTCAGCACATCTGAGCCACTCTGTGCATTCAGTATTTACTCTGAGACACTGAGTTTAGGTAGGTGCATAAAGCTGGTTTACAGCAGAAGCTATAGATCTGATTTTATGTCTCTTGGAATCTACTATTGAAAGCTCTTCATCTTCATATTCTGGTGCCTTAACTGTTATTCCTTATTACATTGGTTGGTCTCAGACAAGCACATTTTTAAGACTAGCTTTCCACTTTTTCAGGTGCGGTTTGTCAGTGCAAGCATGGAAGAATAGCTCCAATTTTATGTGGAAATGATCATCARATAGTTCTGGGTACAGTTTTAGCAGCTACCAGAGTTACCCACATAAGATAAACAGGCAAAGGTTTCTCTAAAAATAACCATTGGCTGATGATACTGCTTTAAATTGTATTTTTCTGCCAGAAAACTGGGTCTCCCTACCTTATGTTAAACATATGCTAACCATTCAGCCAAATAATTAATAGAAGTTCTTCATGAAACGTTCTCTTGCAAGGAAGAATCCCTGTATTTTCCTAGGGAGAGAAAAAATAAGTTGAGGGAGTGATGAGAAACCCTTCCCAGTATCCGTGCATCTCAGCTCAGCTCTAACTGGCGATCAGCTGTTTCTCTTGCTCTCTCAGCTGCTCTCTGCCCACTCTGTCTGGTCTCTAATTTATTTGAGACCCGTGCTTTGGGTTTGATTCAGAGCGGATTACGCCAGCGCTGGCCGGTGCATGGCAGTACTGCTGACAAAATTTCTGCCTGAAGCCTCGCTCACAGCAGTGCCAGAAACTCTTCCTCCCATGGGAGTTGCAGATGGGCAATACTTTCTTCCGGAGAGGGCTGTAACTTCTTCGAGGGGTCACAGGCAGGGCAGATTGGGGATTTACCCTCCCCCCTGGCAGGCTGCAGCACGGGGCTCGGACAGTCCGAATGCCGGAGGTGTCCGTGCCGCTCACGGGCTGGGTGTTCGCTGCTGCCAGCTTCACACAGGGCTCTTGAATACCCCCCTCACTCCTCTGGCTGTCACGTACCCTCGCTGCCTGGTTATAGCTGATAATAAGACTCTGCCAAGCTTAGCATGATTTGCTTCTCGTTATTTTACCTCAGTGTGCCCGCTCCCAAATCCACCGGCAGTGTCTCGGTGATGGCCGCAGGTCGGGGGGCCGGACAGCCGCGCATCCCTGCTGAGACGGGGCTCTGGAAGCACGGGAGGGACAGATCCAGTCGGTTCTTTCCGTGGGTCACATCAGCATTGCCCTGTGGAGATGGGAGATCTCTTATTTGAGAGCGTGTGACAGACAGAGGCMGTGCTTCATCCCCGCGCTGAGCGGGGCAGGACCCGTGTGTCCATCTCAAGGAGCCGCTGCCGCAGTTCTGCCCGAGCTCATCCCCCACCCGCTGGGAAGGGACAGGCGCGGCTTTACTTCCTAATGGGGTGTAGGGTCCCCGTGGTTGTTTCTGAAGAAGAATATCTTCTAATTTGGTGCATGCAGATGCTGTCAATGTCTATGCAAATCTGTCACTCTCAAGCGTTAGTTATCAGAATTTCCAGATGAACTTTCTTCTCTCTGCTGTKCCAAGATTTTTCTAGTTGATGTCTAATGACTTTTAATTATAATTATTCAACTCACTTTGCTACTGAATTTCTACTTGCATATCACTAATCAAAGACATAATATTTTGTTTACTTTGCACATCCTTGAAACTCTGGGCATCAGCCATCCTGTCTCTCAGCACCATATGATTAKAGAAATCCTTTTATGCTTTACATGTTCATTAAGTGACTAAAATGAAGTGAGAGATTTGTCTTTTTTTAATTTAAACTAATTGCAATGGAAACAGCTTTTTTCTGATGTTCTCTCTTTCTTCTCTGGGAATGAAAGAAAGGTGCTGTAGGTGGTTTGAGGGTGTAAAGATGCGTTTTTACTTATTTTATCATTACAAATCAGATTTTTATAACTGAATTCTGTTTATGCTGCTGTCCAGGAAAACATTTTCGTAAGAGTATAAAACACTTCTTTAGTATTCATTGCTTATAATATCAGCAGGAAAATATGCTSTATTTAACGTAAAGTATGTAACTGTTTAGAGTAAGTACCATGATAGAGCCTTTACAATTTGAATGATGGTTTTACATGAGGTAAATTGTTTATATTTTATTTATTTATGGGCAATACTTCATTTATTTACAGGGATTTATTGCTATAGTGTCTGATCASCTCATAAATATCAATGAATTTAACCTTCAAAATTAATAATTTTCAAAGTCATTTTATAAATATGCACGATTTAAGAACACTCTGTCTCAAAGAAGTGGCATTCAGACTTTAATATAGGTTTCTTTTATAAGCTAGACAGCAACTTTCTGACGAAAAAGTGTTCCACTGGAAAATAGCACTTGTCAGGCTCAAACTATTCCATGGAAGTAAAGTTTGATGGCTTTTTTTTTTCTTTTTTTTTCTTTTTTTTTCTTCAAAGCTAAGCATTCTGCATCTGAGTTGGAGCCTCCTGGGTGTATGGATTAGCCTACCCTGCGGACAGCATCAAGGTTCTCATGGTCTCTGACTTCATGGTTGCTGGCACATTTAGGTTTTCTGGAGTCCCATTTTGGAAAAAGATTTTTAAAATCTCTGTGATACAGCAATCTGCTCCTGACTCTTAACATGGACCAGGTGGTCCTCAAAGCCGTGTACTTGCTGRGAGTGAAATTTGACAGAGTACATAAATATCACTGTATGCTCAGCCTTCTGTAGATCCTCACCAACTGTAATCGGAAATGGGTGGCTTATGCCTGTAGGTTGGAACAGGTAGCAACAAACCCATTCTGTCTGTCTTAATAAGTTCCATTATTTCTTCTGACTGGAGAAGGTGAAAAGCAATCTCACTTGTCTGCTTGCCAGTCTTACTTGGCAGATGATTGTGGAGCAACATTTGGCATTGATGAACAGGGAACTCTAGGAAAGTTACATGGTTATAGCCCTGCAGGGAAGTAGCTGACATTACTAAAACTGAATACACTGGAATTAAATGAATAAGACTTTGAGTCTGTAACACCAGTTGCAGGAAGGAAAAAGGACTCTGCAACAAGTCCAATTGTGTTGTTCAAATTCACCTCAGTTACTACTTTGTTATTTTCCAGAACCAGTGGAAGGTAATGGTTTGCTTGCTTTGTAAGTGCTTGCTTTGACTTAAATAGTTTCTGGCCAAACACATAGTTGGAAAGAGTAGATGTCACTGAAATTGGTGTAATCAGAATACTTGAAATTGCATTAGCAATGCRTGTCCCCAAATAAATAAAGTATAAGGCTTTTGTTAGTTAGAAAATGTGCATAAAAAAATGTTTGTATATATTGAGATTGTTTGTCTTAAGTTGCCTCACCATATGAAGTAATTATTGTTTACTTAGACATTGCAATAGTAGGAATGAAGCACTTTGTGAAAGGCCAAGGACAAAACAATAATAGAAAACYCTTCCTGAAAAAGTAAGCACTTAAATATGGCTCTAATCTGTATACAATATTTTAATAAAGCAGTTCCTAGGAAGTTTATAGCTAGCTCTACCTGCATTAATCTATTGAGTAATTGCTTACAATATTAATAAATGTAAAATTTTCCTCTGCTAAGGTTATTAAACATAAAACAAAAGAAGGCACATGTTCCCATTTTTTAAGCTATTCTTACTAGCTTTATTTGCATGGATAGATGCATTAAATAAATAGGACAAGATAAATAAAAAAAATCTATTATCTATGAGGGACATAGAGTAATTTCAACTTTTCTATTTTTACCAATAAAATCATGATAGGAATAGTGTCATATCCTGTCAGTTTTCATTGTATACTCTAGTAATAAAGTTGTTTGACAGGGTAAATGTGCATGAGAGAGGAATATATTGGAAAGAAAAATTCCTGTGGATACATCATTTAAGGAGGGCAGTAGGCCCCTCATACTCATTTCATAGGACCCTATCACTACATAAACCCACATCCTTGATTATTTTTGGTAATAAGTAATTTTTCCTAATGAAGAGTTAACATATTTTGGCTCATTTATTTGGCTGATGTTCTTCTTGGCACRTTTTACTCATACATACATAGTTTTGTTCATGGAGAAAACAGGGAACAGTAATAGTACTTTAGAGTAAAGAAGAGAAAGCAACAAGCTTAAAAATTATCACTCAAAAAGCACTAGGTTTAATTTGTGCTTATTAATGAAGATGGATGGGAGCCCTCCTTTTGTATTTAAGTGTGCATTTTGCTCAAAAAACCTATATGATTACGTCTTCAGATATGGAATTATGTGAGACAAGGTTTTCTTATTCTATTCTGGTTGTTCAGATGTTACTGATTTGATTTTGTGCTTGTAATGTAATCTTTAATTTGTAAAAGTGTATGTTACCTAAAAACCCCAACAACTACAGGCTAAAAACATACAACACTTCCAAATTTAGTTAGTGAAATATATATTGCAGTGATTTGCTTTTTCTGTTTTATGCCTTACTTTTAAAACATATTTCTGAGTAAAAATAAGAATTAATTTTTTTTTTCCAGACCAAATGTGTGTGGATCACGTTACAATGCCTACTGCTGCCCTGGATGGAAAACTTTACCTGGTGGAAACCAATGCATAGTCCGTAAGTTAATCTAGTTATGTTTATGACTGAGTTTTATCTTTGTCCCTCCATGTCTCAGGGTATTTTTAATTGTATACCAGAACTGAAATGTGTTTCTATGTGTTTTCAATAGCAGCTGTACAYGATTGCTTTACCATTTAAAGTACATTAAGTTAATGTACAAAGTTTTGTGGGCTACAACACAGTGATGTGATACSAGTATTTAACAAAAGATTAATTTAATCCACATGTTGTGTTTAAGTCTGAGGTAAAAGGGTTCCAAGGGGTGTGTGAAGTGTTGGGAATGAGTGGAATATATTAATATGTTTAAGTTAATGGAAGGAGGCAACAGCGTCAGGCCAGCAAGTACATTTTCTCTGCTTTTTTGGATCACATCCCTGAAATATATATGTAGGGATATAAAGATATGCATGTTCATGGTGCTGCATGCATATTCATGTGTAGTACAACAGTGTACCAGAAATAACTCCTAAAGGCACTTTGCCCAAGGCTGATAAGACTCTCTCCAGAGATCCTGTGTGCTGTCCGATGGGAATTCCTGCTCTTGTTTGTGTGTGGTGCAGAAATAAAGGAAACATTGTAATGCTGCCTCAGTGCCATCCTTGCTCCAAGAGTGGTCTGGTGAAATGGACAACAGTGTCACTTTTCCAAGGAGATCTCCCCAGATCTAGCGTGGCCTGTGGCATGTTCCCAGACCTTTTCATAGCAGATGGTGAAGGCCAAAGTCTYAGCTGCCCCCTGTAAAGAGGCAGATGAACAGGAGAAACTGTTTTGGGATCTGTTGTATGCAGTTTAACGAGTTTGTGGTATTTGTTATGGTACTGAATTTTCTATCAGGTGCTTTTTATGTGTTTGAGGTTTTTGAGACATATTTTAAASGCATTTATGTTTTCTTTATAGCAATCTGCAGACATTCCTGTGGGGATGGATTTTGCTCTAGACCAAACATGTGCACATGCCCAAATGGTCAGATAGCCCCCTCCTGTGGTTCAAAATCAAGTAAGTATTTCTTCTGTGTCTCTGATATTGCTCTTTAGAGTCTGTGAAGCTACTAAGGTATGTAAAATAGTTCAGTGATCAGTATTTAAGACAAATAACCTCTGAGTCACCAGACATACTTTTACCACAGGAAGGGAAGTGTAGCTTCCTATGATGAAACTGAAGAATGACTCAGAGATTGGCTATTGGAGGCACCTTTTTTTTGCCAAATCAAACTAAGATAAACTAATAAGAATTAGTCTTATTGAAAGCAATTTTCATTCGCCACTTTGTAACACTAATTCCAGTCTTTCTTGTCTCTGGAAATTGCTTTATCTCTATTCACTGATAGATACGCACRTGGATACGGCACAGAAGTTGTAATGGTAGAGAGATGACTCTTGACAGTTGGCTGAACTTGACATGATTTATAATTTTTCTCAGATWTTAAGGGTTATAAACCAGACACTAAGCTGTGTGTTAATATATAGACCTATCTTTGCTGGGCTCAGTACATATCTTCTGAATCCAATASTGCTGACCTTCTTCAGGTGGCACTTGTGTAAGTACTAGAAGTACAGAGTTGCTCAAGGTTTTTAAGTGGAACAGCTTTTCATCAGAAAAACAAAGACGCTTTGAAAATGAAATGTTTCAGAGAGATGACTTTTCCTAGAAATGTTTGTGTTTCAGGTTTTCAAAGAAGGTTCCCCAAAGCCAGGGAAAACCAGTAAAATTAAATTCGTTCAATGAGCAGAGAGCTCAATGGCTAAACATGAGTCTGTAATATGCAAAGTTGTCATCCTTTTAGTTCTGAATAAYTTTTGAGACTCTGTGTGGTCTGCTTTGCTTCTATATTTTTTGCCTTGCCTTTTATTTTGCTTTCCTGGTGAYAAGAGTTTTCCCACATAACTGACCATTTCAGTTTGTGGTTTTAGCATTTTTATGCAATAACAGTGGAAAAACATTAACAACTGCAGAATGTATTGGAATGGCATGTACTAAAATGTTAAATATTGTTATTTGTGGTTCAACCCATCCTTATGCTCTTGTGGTGCCTGTTAGGGAGAGGACAGCATGAGGAAGATATGGAGCTATGGAGTTCTCAGAGAGTACTGGAGGGAGGGAAGGGTGCAAAATGCTGCACAAATGTGTGGTGGTGTGTTCCTGCCTGGGTTTGCAGCTACTGTTTTACCAGATGTTTATGCCTAAATTTGGTAAGCCACTAAAGGAAGGTACAACCTTCTCCCAAGTACCCTTTGGGGCTCAGAAGGAGAGATATTTCCCTGTATCTGTTACATGTTTTGGCATCTTYGTAAAAGTCAGGAACAAGTGGGCCTTAGTATTACCTCATTTTTTTTCTTTGGCTGCACTGAAGTCTTTTATGAGTCAAGACTTAAAAGAAAAATAGAGTATGAGTAAAGTTTCAGTTCTTGTAGTTCTTTTTCTGAAATATTCTACCATTGATCTCCATAGTTTTAGTCTTCATTGGAGTAGCACAGATAAATAGGTGCAGGATTTAACTACGGTGTTTAGTGTTTAAACAAGCACCTTCTAAAGCCTATATGACACAGCTAATTTGGTTGTTGACAATTGCTTCTCCTAAGTATGAATTTTCTACTAATCATAAGCTTTAATCTGTGCTGACATTTTTCTTACATTGCTGCATAGGTTTGCCTGCTTTTAAGTGTTGATTTTCTGTATACAGAATATATTAACACTTTACAAATAGACTTAGCAGTTGGCTTAAAACATAGTTTACATCTTGTTAAATTTCTGCAGTAAGATACATTTAGTGTATGTGGTTACATCCCCTCTATTTATTAAAACATCCCTATTCTAAAAGCAGAAGTGTCTTTTAATTTGTAGTGATCAGCGAGTCCACTGCTTCTGTGCACTTGTGTAAGATTTTTTTATGATTTAGTGCATCTTAGTACTTATAGAACATATTTTATGTAAGTTATTTGCTCTRTTGGCACTGTAGACAAAATCCATGAATATGTAATAACACAATAGACCACAATGACTTAGATCTGCAATTAGAAAACAAWGTAAACTTAAAAAATACTGTTTGACATCAAAGGGTTACTGTCAACTCCCTTTGGTAACAGTTAATATATACATTCATGAAATCTTATTTTAATTATATGYTTAAAAAAGAAGAAAAATCCATTTAAAATAATTTAAAAATTGATTGTAAATGGTACATATTTGGCACATGTAAAATAAAAATAGCAAATATGAGTTAAAATGCCATGATTTCTCAGAATTAAGAGTATAGCTTCTAATATATGAGATATGTCTGAAATRTCCTTTGGATATTTTAAGCTTTGTGTGTCTTTAGTACTTAAATAATTGGTAGTGGCATGGGTTTTATAGCAGGTATACCCACAGACAGAAACTGAATTAACAGTGGCTCYTATACTCTGGTTGTCTATTGAAATAAAATATTTAATAGCATGTGAATTTGAGAGCAAAACAAAGCCTCCAAGTTTGAGTCTTATGCAGGTCAGTTGCTGGGACTTTTCTGGTTACGAGTCAGCTTTAAGAATCTGGTTTGTGGTTGAAAAGATCAGCCGGTGGTTTTCTCAGCAGGGATTTTAGTGACATCAGTAAACTTTCTTGCTGACTAGTGGTTATTAGTGTGTAATCAGTGAATTTTTGAGTGTGCTTACAGCAGGTTTGGAGATCAGACTGCCAAGTGTGGAGGCATCGCTGCCGCTGGCTCTGATGGTGGGTGCKGTGGTGCTGCAGGTGCATCTGTGTGGAGATGTCCAGCACTGGGTGCTGTTGGGGATGTGCCACACACCCGGGCTGTGGCTGCTGTGTCCGTGTCTGTTGGTGCTGCAGCTGGGCCCTCTTTGTGCTCCGTTCATGCTCTGTGATCCTGCCACSTTGGTGGAGCTGCTACCCTGCTCCTGTGGGAGCAGCAGGCAAATGAGGAGGGTGTCGGGCTGCCCACAGGGTTATGGGTCAGGTGTGAGCTCAGCCCCTGGTTTTGCTTCTGCAGTCAGAATGGTTTGGGCTGGCTGAAACAGGGAAGGCATGTGCTGATGGAACTGTCCCTGAAGGAAGGGAGCCGTGACGGGCAGCAGGAGCTGCTGTGGGTGCTCAGGGTGGCAGCTGTGGGGACAAGTGTCTGTGTCCAGAGCAGGGCCTGCTCCACTCCCTTGCCAGCAGAGTCAGAGGCACAGCTGAGGACTGAGCTCTTATTCAGAGTCTTCCTGCTCAGAGTCTTCTTCAGAGACTGTCTGTGGTGTGGGGCTGAGCCTGGGCCTTGGCCCCTATGCCCCAGGACCCTACTCCTCACATGCTGTGGGATGTGTCTGCTCAATGGCAGCAAAACCTGGAGTTCAGCCCCTTCTCTTATATTCTTCTGCTGTCAGAGATGGTGTAAGGTCTTGAATTTCGAAGGTTCCCAGAGTTTTTGAGGGTGCTGCAGGTTTTGTCCATGCCGTGTGCTGCAGGGCAGCCGGCCTGTGTCCYGCTCTGGCGCTGGCTGCCATCTCTCTCCTGAGTCAGTCACTCGACAGAGAAAGCACGCCGAGCATCTGGGATGCGATGAGGCCGTCATTCCTTGTTTACAGCTCCTGGCAGGCAAAGCCCTGCGTCATGCATGGCTGGGGCTGGGAGCGTTTCCTCGGCAGTGGCACAGAGCGAGGCGGCCTCTCCTGCGGTGCCCGCTGGCTGCCCCGCCGCACCCTCGGCCTGAGCTGCTGCACCGGTGCCTCCGCTGCTTTTGCACCTGAGGACTGCAGCCCCTCACGCCTGCTGTTTCTCAGTTTGGGACTGCAGAGTAAACGGCACCTGTGTTACCTTTCGTCTGTTTGGTGAGCTCCTGCACGTTTCGTGAGCGGTTGTGGTTGTGGTAGTGCTATGGGTGTGATGAGGTCTTTACTCAGATTTGCTGGGTATTTATTTAAAAAGTCAGAAACTGTTGTGCTTAAGAGGGCAGCACTTTGATAAAAAACACAACTGTCGCCCACACGCACTGAGTGGATATGTGTGGTCTTGCTGGCTCTTTTGCAGGTTTATAAAGTTGTATTCCTGCATTGTTCCTGTTTTGACTTCAGACATTTCCAGTGCAGACTGTTTACAAATAGGATGTGAAAAAGAAYAATAATTGATTAAAAGCAACCATTTATTAATGTTAACATTTCCTGTTAATGAAGATAAGGCAAGATAAGGCAAAGCTCTATGCAYTGATTTACCAGCCTTATGGCAATTYCTGTACTTTTTCTTTGAATCTCTGTTAATGTGGTATCTTGGAACAGGTTGCTTCATTTACCGGAATATCTCCACTGGCATTAATGGAATTGTTGATATAGCTGGGAAAAGAGAACCTGGACCTGCATTAATATGCTASTTTTCAAAAATGCATTTTTAAAATCATCATCTAAGCTCCAGACAGCCTTTGAATGTGTTTCTATAAACTTTTGGAAGGATAATATTACAGAATAGTCTGTATGATTTTGGAAGTAGTCTTTTCAACATTCCTGCAAAAGAGGGTMGAAAATAAGTAATTCATTTACTGACTGTATGTTGCTGATTCTCTTGCCTGGTAACAGGGGAGAATGCTTACTGATTTAAATGGCTCATTTTAGTAAAGATGACTGGGTGTCCCAGCAGTCTCCTATAATGATTTTAGTTTTAAAAGGAGGAAGAAATATCTTACCTTGGAAAAGTTCTCTTAAGAAGCAGTAAGACAAGTTATTTGTGTGTGTATCCAGATTGAGGAAATATACTTTATTTTTACATGAACAAATAATATGAAAATCATAATTTAAGCTACTGTTAACCTTTTTATCTCAAATGTAGTTCAAACTACTTAAATGGCTTTGGTCTTCATGTGGGAATGGAAATTAGCTCTTGGCATGGCTTGCTCTAATTGAAATCAGTTTGTGGTTTTTGAGTTCCTTCCCTGCTTGACAGATGATATCATTTCCTATGCTTTTTGTAATCCCYTCTGTTTTTCTAAGATTGTATAAAGCTGAGTTGAACTACACATTTTAAAGTAACTATACACCTTTTTCTGACCTACTTAGGACATTGTCCAAAAATCTTCATCAGATATTCACGCTGTATTTGCAGACAATTTTGCTTGTTATGGAGGAATGTCAGGACATTTTTGTTGCTTGAAATACATTCAAAGGGGAACAAAGATGCAGCATAACTATTAGATACATAAGAAATGTAATACACAGTTTTTGCTTTTATAATTGAAGAATTAAGATTACTAGTGTTTTAAATGCTAGATTGCTTTAAATTCGTTCTCCAATTGTGTTTYACTTCTGTTTTGTGGATTCATATTGCTATGGAAGGCAGTACAGTTAAAATTATTATTTCTACTTGAAAACTTAAAAAAAAAMCCCATTCATGTACTTCTGAACTGTACGAAGCCAAATGATGCCTAAGGGTTTTGTGAGAGATTAAAAATTCAGTGGTTGGCATGGCACCTGTTAGCTGCAGGCTCTGACGGGATATGTAATTTTATTTTTCAGTCTTGGGCATTTCAGACAGCATGGTGTAGGTATCCAGTGCTCCATCAGAATCTACTGAAATGCTGATCAGACTGTAATGCTATCTGGGGAGGAACCTTTTATGTGGTTCCTGTTAAGAGGAAAACCATTTCCCAGCTGCTTACTGGAGTGCAGGCCCCAGTTCACAGCTGTGTTGGACAGCAGCACCTGTAAGGACTTCACTTTGTTGGGAGACCTGCCCACTTCTCTATGCCTGATGAAGAGCCTGACTTTTAGATGCTCCCAACATCTAGTTAAAACATTATATTTGCCCTTATTACTAGAAAAATTCAGCAGAGACATTATGTGTTACCGGCATGGGGCTTAAGCTGCCTGTTAACCTTTATAAGGGGTGGGGCTGCAGCTGGGGAGAGTGTGCTGCTGCTCCCCTGCTCTGCCCTTGGCACGGGAAGGTTGTTGGCTCTGGGGAAGGGCTGTCTGTGAGCTCTGCAGCTCCCAAGCACAGCAGCTCTGCTGGTGGGGTGACGCCACAGTTGGCATACAGAAAGAAATCACTCTGTTATTTTTCATTTTTGTGCAAGAAGTCCTGCCTGGCCAGGTCAGCTTCTGGTGTTGCATGTGTTGGCAGAACAGGGCTGTCTGCAGAAGCTTCCTTATATGCTTCCCTTTAATACTTCCCTCCTCCATTTCCCAGATGTTAAGACTCTTTTTCTAATGGTGCTGTCTGCCAGAAATTTCATACTTTTCCCTTATTTATGTCTTTTTCTCATAATTGCTAACTAGGAAAGAAATGTTGAGGATTTATGCTCATATAAAATGTCTCTGACTTCATTTGAATGAGGGGGCCATCAAATCCTTGTGCCATGTCCTGTATTCCTTAGGAACTGTATATCTATATTGTGCTTTGTARTGCCATTTTAAGGTTCAGTTTAACTGAGGAAAATCTTTTTTCCTTTCAAGTCCAACACTGTAACATCCGGTGCATGAATGGAGGTAGCTGCAGTGATGACCATTGCCTCTGTCAGAAGGGATATACAGGAACACACTGTGGACAGCGTAAGTACATTTCTAGGAATGTCGATACTGTGTGCAATTACATGATTCTGTGATGTGTAGATGGACAYTCTTTAAGCTAAATTTCAACTGCTGTTGAGCTTGTTTTTGATCAGGTATAGTGGAATTTTACAGAAAAAGMCATGACTTTGTAATGAATGCTGAGTGAATTCTTTCTGATCAAGACTATTGAAATAAAATTCATGTGACTTCATAATAATTGGATATAATTTGATCCYGTAGTTCTCACCCTACCATGATCCTATTGATCTCCAGGGCTTTTCACCCCTAGGGCAATGAGTCACATACCTAAAATTATGATTTTTTTTTTTAAATACAAATTTTTGTTTACATTTCAAGGTTTGCATCAGACTTAGCTAGTATGCTTTAGAAATTCTGATATTGTCTTACTAGAGTTGATGGACAGATTTTTTTATTTCCTCCATCCCTCCTTAGCCAAAAGCATTCCTGGATCTGCTGCTTGAAATCTCTCCCAAATTGACTCTGGTGCTCTCTTGTTCTTCTTGGCTGGAATACTGTGAAGTAACTTAAATAAGGATGTAGACACTTCTTTTAACCAAGGCTGTCAYGTTGCTATCTAGTGAACTATTGGTCTGACAAAGAAAATGTGTTTAGCTCATTTAATGAAAACCTTTTGTGCTCTGTCAAAATCAATGGCACACTTTACATGAATTTCAATATATTCCTGAATYCACCCTAATAATCTGGAGGAGGATCACATGGTGAAAGGATTAAGAATTGTATTTCTGCCTTCACTGTGAAATATCAAGTGGATAAAAGAGGATAAATGGAAATCTTCTTTCTACTGAAGTGAATGTGAAACRGAACAAAGAATAACATTACGCAATGAGCATCAAATTGTATTTAAAATCTCCTTTTTCATGTGTACGTTATATTTTCTGATTATTTTTGAGTGGAACTGCTTTTGGAGTTTATTATTAAAAAAAAGAGTTCTGAAGCTAGTGACAACATCATATAGGGGAAGAATATCCTGGATTAGCATGGAATACRTATTTATTAAGTTTTGCTGTAGCAAAACTTAAATAATAGCATTATTTWTTTAACATCAGCAAACAGTCTTTTAATACTGGATTATTATAGGAAGAACAAATATGTTTGAGGATTTAGACATGAAATATTCCTCTGCGTCTTTTATCTGCAGTCTCTGCCAGTGTTTATTTGTTTCAAGTTTGAAAGAAATGTTATTTTGAARTTATGGGATTGTCCAGCTATCCCAAAGAGAAAGGGTCTGAGAGGTCAGAAACACTGGAGTTGTTACTGTATTTGTGTTGTGCTCCCTTGAAAAGGTGATTTCATGGTACTAATGAGGCCAAGAAGTACTAAAAAAGGTCCTTTAGTAGATTCTAGGGAAAGAGTTTGGGATCCTGTTATATTTACCATTTTACCAGTTTACCTAAGTCGGCCAAGTATGTACCTTCATGTCTGTCTGAAAAGAGCTCGATAAAGTTTACTTTTGCCTTCTCTTTGATGCAGCTGTCTGTGAAAATGGATGTTTAAATGGAGGGAGATGCGTAGCTCCGAACCGATGTGCTTGCACGTATGGCTTTACTGGACCCCAGTGTGAAAGAGGTATGTGCCCTAAATCAGTGGTGAATAATTATGTTCCAACACCTCTAACAGCAGGATTGTTGGGCCATTACCTATTGTATCCTATAGCTGAATTGGTTGTGTTTGTTTTTGTTGGTCTCAAGACTGAAAATGAATTTTAAGTAACRTTTTTAGAAGTATGTGAACTTCATAAGGATAGAGGCCAGGATGAAACACAGATGAAATTTTTGTGATGAAAACACTCTAGTGGCAAAAGGTGGCAAATGAATGTTTTTGTGTACTTTTGCTCAAATGTCAGTTTCTAAGCCATYAGAAAAGCTCTTGGAATCTGATATCCATGATAAGTAGCATCTTGCCTCTGTTGTGTTTACTTTTGCAGAGTTTATTAAATTCTTTTTTCCMTTTTGTACAGATTTATTGTTTTCAATTTTAGCCTTTTTGCCTTTAGTCGCATATCCATAGCGATAATCTTCAAATGAAAACACAACTATACCAACTGCCTTGTGTGGTATGCAGATCTTTTTCAGGGTTATTAAACCAATTTAATCTTTTGTTTGTGAGCAATAAAGTGGACAATGTTTAGATGCAATCTTGTTGAATTTTATAAAAATACAAATAAAATAATTTCATCTGTCAGARCAATTGATCTGTGTAGTTGGAAATCCATACATACCACTTATAAAACAGGCTTCACTTATCTGTGAACCTGGGACAGAATAGAAATTAATAATATGATTTTGGGCTTCCATGTAGAGGATGTGCTTCTCACATTAAATTTCTGTCAATGAGTGTGTCAGATGATCCCTGCTGTTAGTGCTGCACCTGGAGGAGTAATGGTTGGCTTTTTTYATGTGGGCAGCCTGGGTGGGTGATAAGAGAACAACAGCTCTGAGGGGACCAGAGCTGTTTGTTCTGAGCTGGAACAGATGGGAAGATGAAGTAAATATTTCCTACACTCCCTACAGTAGATAAAATTGCTGTGTTGGCACTGTGTGAAGTCGTGCCAGTTGTCCACTCAGGTGTAATAAAAGTAGTTCAAACCAATGGTGATCTTTTTCCAAAGATTGAAAAGTAGCTCTGTTCTGAATCTTGGGGTCTCACTGCTGGAGAGGAGTAAGAGGAAGGGGCAATTAGGTTAAAATTGCTAAGTTTGAAGAGAATAAATGCTTAAAAATGAGAATACACTGAATATTACTGCAAAGACTTGGAACTTCAAGCAGTTRTTGATTGTTCTTCATGGGTGAAGCTTTGAGCCTTCAGTCTAGTTGAGGGGGTGTAAAGTGTAAGTTCAGGAGAAGATTGTTCACTGCTACTTCTGTGTTGCCTGATCTGAGACCAGATTGACTCCACATCATTAGGGCAAGTTTATAGGTTGATTCCTGGTAACAGCTTCAGTTCTGTCCCTCAGGACCACCTCCTGGTAGTGGATGTGTGAGAAACTGGTCACACAGAGCCGTTTGAGCCAAGGCAAGCTGTCCTGAAATTATGTGTATGTTATTGAGCACAATTGAGGTGGGGAATCTGTGACTTAAGTGCCTTGTCCATAGGCAGTTTTTTRCTTAAAACATGTGTTTGATTTTATAGTTGTCAATAAAAGAGAAAATAGACATTAATGAGCTGTAGTATTCCTGGTTAATAYTTGCTTGCTGTTTTGAGGCCAAATGATTTTCATATCTTCCCAGAAAACCTCTGAAATTTGGCTGCTTTCACAGATTTCCTGCAGCCTCTCTACCTAGCTGAGCTAATATGTTCCCCTCCTCTAAAAAGGGTGTGGTGGTTTTTGGTTTCAGAATCACATTATGCCATGAGAAAAACTTTCTCTGAAGATAACTTTTTGAGTACAAACTAATGTTGGTCTTAGAAGA
The DNA here is from genome assembly GCF_030028575.1 of Malurus melanocephalus. Lineage (NCBI taxonomy): Eukaryota > Metazoa > Chordata > Aves > Passeriformes > Maluridae > Malurus > Malurus melanocephalus. The sequence continues at coordinate 1,376,589 of NW_026623348.1, read as the reverse complement.
ACTTGCCTTGTTCAGCACATGCACCTGTGTGGTCACTGGGGAGCTGTCTGGCTGCATTAGATTTTACCCAGCTGTCAGCTAAGTAAGAGGTCCATATTTTGAATCTAGCTTTGGAAAGTTCTCTGGATTTGACACTCCCTGGTGGGCTTCTGATGTACATGTGAATGGATGTTAGCCAGTAAATTGAGAAGATTCATGCCTTGTAGAGTAAAATCGTGTGTTTATTAGAAAGAAAAGAAAGAGGGTAGGAAACAAAACAAAAAACCCAAAGCATCTCTCTGTGTATGGAGGTAGGAAAAAAAAAGGAAAATACTCAAGAGAAATACTCTCTTAAACWATGCAGTTTCTGGGGGGATGCAGGAGAAGCAGATTGTTTTGAAAACACCATTTYKGGATATAAATTTAATGTGAAGTGMTAGAATTTTGTGGCATACACATTCWCCATCTGTTTGGCTGTGGTTTGACTTYTTGGTTATGCCATCCCACAAATTAACAGTTATGGAAGTAATTTACTGCTGCGTATCACCCAGTGCTTTTCTCTASAAGCATCAACTAACAGTAACAATTAAAGAGTGTTTGTGGCACATATGTCACACACCAAAGAATATTCCAGCCTTGCTGCATATGTTCTAACTTAGAATTTGCTTGAATAAAACAATGTTGAGGCAACCAGACACGTGGGGTTATTCTAATAGTCCGGTAGGGAAAACATTTGAAATGTTGCAGGTGGTTGGAACAAAGTTGGATCCAGTTTGTTAGATACAGAGACAAGCTGTGTAGTTCTGTGTCTACTGTTCAAAGTAGTTTTTCTGTGCATGAACTCAGTAAATGCTGACCATGTGGTTGTTAATGAAGATCTGCAAGACTTCTGTGCAGGTCAGTAGCATCAAATACATGCACAGTGAAGGGCTTTATCTGGTGAAAGACCCATTGCTTTCACAGTGCAGTAAAATCCACCAAATTTGTGGCACAAGTATTTCTAGGTATTTASTCAGTCATTCTTTGAGAGGGTAGCAGCTGGCCTTGGACAGTTTTGGCACACAAATTGCTTTTTTGTGTGTCTTGGAAGTGTTAATCTTAGTGTAAAGCACTATAAACATGAGCACAAGGAATGTTGAGATTCACTTTTATCAGTGGAGTTCCTCTTCACGTTTTGGGAGTGTGTACCATGTACCGTGTCACTGATGAGATGGGCTGGATCTCACCAGAGCTGGATTGATCACTTTATCATGCCGCAAGTGGTGCACAAGTATCATTAACTCCAGGCTGTTRTGTGTGGTGTTTGGCTTCTTTCCAGAGTGGGAGAAGCTGCCTGGATGTACTGTCAAGTATATGCAGCTGTATTGTAATACAACAGACCTGGCTCTTCTGTGGAATAGTGTTCAGAAAGGTGGACTTGATATGAGCTCAACAGTAAAAGTGTGGTGGAGTTGGGAATGCTTCCTACAGCCATTTAAGACCCWTTTAAAATACATAGTTCAGGAAGGAAAACATTTCATGGATATTGTCTCAGTTAAAATTTGAACTTCAGGGATTTCTTTTAGGGAGGTGCTGAGTTCTCTGGCAGTGGTCCAATGATGGGCGTTGACATGCCTTTAAATTCAAACCTGAGATGTCAATATGCCTAGAATTACGCAAGTGCTTAAGGGCCTTGCTGGATTTGGGTCCAAGCTTTCAGAGTTAGTTAAGATCTGAGAGATGCATTCAGTGTTTAGCTTATCAGTAGTCATACTATTAAAGAAAAGCAGTCACAGGTAACAGAAAAGGTGGGCAAAGCACAATTTCTCCTGCTGGTTAAAACCTGGATGGCGTCTTTATGCTATTTGACTGTTCTTCTGAATAACTTGAGTGAGTTACAGATTCTGCAGTTTCTTTTAGAGTTCCTGAAGAGACTGAGAGCAGAGACTTAGCTTATGCTCCCCTGAGRGTGATTCAGAACATTGACAGCTCTCTCTATTGTCTGTAAAAGAGCCGAGGGGATTTAGCTTGCTGTGGGAGATGCCCATGTTTGGGTCAGTGAAAACATCCCTGTATCCTGCACTTTATGAAAGTCCAGAGGAAAAATTGATGTTAGGAGAGATCAGACAATCCTATCAGATTTGGTAGAGCTGTCTCCAAAATTGTGCATAAAGGCTTTCTTGACTCTTTGTTGCTGTTTCTCTTTGGTCATTTGGCTGATTATAATTTAGGAGGGTGAGTTCTATATAAGATTGTACATTGTTGTTATCCTTGTGTTGAGAAATGCAATGAAATGTGCTTTTCTTTTTCTGTCTGGATTCATTCAGAGGAACACAGTGGAAGCTTAGAATGTGTTACAGTCCTGTTTGTTTATTTGAATGCTTGTGACAACATCAGGGGCTCAATCCTGCTGCATTCTGGAGTTTTGCCACTCGCTTCGCATAGGAGCAGAATTGGGCCTGATGTAGTTCAAATATTAAAAATGTACCACGTGTGTTTTGTTTTTTTATGGACTCAGAATATGAGCAAACGATTGCTTTTCCTTCAAACAGAGTAGTTTCTGTACTGCTCTCTTCATGGCAGGAATTTTTGCATAATTTTTAATTATATTTGGCCATTATTAAAAGTTCCCAGAATTAATGCCATATGTAAAAATATCTGTCCCAGAGCCTCTCTATGAAAGTGCAGCCACTGAAAGTGGTCAAGAGTAATGTAAGGCTCTGTATATTTTTTTTTTCTTTCTAAATACTACAACGGGTAGAATGTTTTTGCAAAGAGGACTCTGCACCCCTTAGTGTGCCCCGTCTCTGGTATTTAGTCTAAATGGAAAGTAAATAACAAAGTGTAGATAGCAGTAAAAGTATGTTCCCAAAGCCTTATGTTGCATTTAAAGTAGTATTGCAGCATATGGTAGCTGGCAAACATTTGAATAAACTTGATTTCTGTAGCTTTCTTCCAAGAAACACATCTGTTGACATAGACATGTAGTTTCTGCAGCCCTGTAACATGAATGCATGTACAGTGTTACAGCAGCAAACTGAAGGATGGCTAAACTTGAAGGCCTGAAGTAAGCACTCTTGYATACATTTTTCCCCTCTGAAAAGTTATGAAAAATGGCTTCAGGCTGAAGATCAATATATTCAGTCACAAAATGATGTTATTCTGACTTCAAAATAATTTCAATATATGTTGTCACCCTTGATGTCTTTTAGTTTTAGAATAAAAACTCCTTTGGATTATCTTTCCTATGAAAGAGGTTGAGAGAACTGGCTGAGTTTTTTAATTTTTAAAATTGAAATTGCAGCTTTATGGTGGAGAAGTCCACCTCTACAGAATGATTGTGGGTGATTTAAAGTGGTTTCTAATACTTAGCAATATAATCAATAGACGTCTGGATCAGAACTCAGACGACTCAGCTCAGTCAGTTATTTAATGCCAAAATGCATTTTTAGGATTTCGTGTATAGGAAGGCTTTTATCCATTTTTCTGGTCCTTGCAAATACACCCCATAACCGATCCTGTGTTGCCTGCTCTATGCTTTGTGCTTATAAAAGCACAAATCCTTATAAGCTTAATCAARGTCCATAAATGATTAAGTACATATGGCTTAGGTCTCTTGAGAGATGTGAGGGCTCCAAATTTTGTACATGAAGCTGAACATTTACATTTTAACCCAAATTGAGTTTTGGTTTCAGTCAAACAAATCTTAAGTTTTCATTCAGCTATTTGGCAGACCTTTTYATATTTCCGTGCCTTCTTGATTGGCTGCTAAGGACACTGACCTTTAGATGTGCAGTATTGTTGGGATTTTGCTTTGTTTTGATTTTAGTCATAGCAGTGGAGATGCATACAAATTAATCACAAATTGTGGAATCTGTATTTGGTATAGATTATCATAAAAATGTTTGAATGAAATAGCTGCATTGTTCTAATGTGTAAGATTTGGTTCTTGCATGTAGGACATTGAAAGTACTGATAGGAGAATGAATCACTGAGATCATTCTTCTGGTACTGCAAAAGCTTTGTTGTTGAACCAGGCCCACTTTTGTAATTTCAGCCAAAACTTGCCGAAAATAAAATAACTGGGCATAATGATTTCTCATGGAACTTTCCAAAGAAAAGGTGCCTTTGAAATGGTGACTCCTGGAGTTGGACATCATACAGGAATAAGTAAATGCAGCTGAGAACTTATCTTAGAATGCCTACTTAGCTGTTTATGGAGAAAATTATTCCTTCTTTTCTGGGCTGCAATATGTTTTGATGTAAGAAAGCACAGCTACCTGAAATCCTCTCATTTATCMCAGTGAAAAGAAATGGCTTCCTTGTGAATCACTCATTCATAGCTTTTTTTCTTGTTGGRCTGGTAAGCTGAGAATATTGTTAGAGTTGCCACAGAAACAAATATCAGTATGCATGATGCCTCAGTCAAGTTTGTGACTCATTTGTTTTTCTTTGTTTTTACAAGTGATCTAAAACTTTCTTGATGCTCAGTTATAACAAAGAAAAGAAACCTTTTTTAAACATAGATCTAACCTAATGAAAGGATAAACTGACGAAGGCATTTCCAAGTAAAACAATTCTTTTATGTAGGTCAGCTGCAAAATGCTCATGAAAATGCATCTTAAACAGAGGTGCTCAAAGTGGTCAGTGCAACTGTTTTGACACATGTAAGTTTTTTTGCTACATATTTGTAACAGAACTGTTGAAATCTCCGTAAGAAATAACTTTTCTAAAGTAAACTGTTAGATTATAAAGAGATCTATCCTAAATCAGCATAAAAGCTGCAAAAAATTGTGGGAAACAACTGCCTAAGAGCAGCTGTAAGGACAGGCACATTCTCACTTCCAGTTGCCCTTGAGAGGTTCATGAATACAGACTKAATAGTTTTTATATTTTTTTTTTGTGACAGCTTGTACAGTTTGGCATTTTAGAGAAATGCTGTAGGAAAAGAAAAGAGGCCTAAATAAGGTCTGAAAAGAAAGGAGCCTGAGAGAAATAWCACTCTCCAAGTTCTGCTATGTTGTAAAACAGAGCCTGGCTTTGCACTCTTTATCCAGAAGAAACTTCTTTTGGAAAAAGGTGGAATTTCGCTACATAAAGAAACAAAATTCAGTATTCGCTTTTGTAGGAAGGTATACAAAGGCTGGGGATAAGTAATTTTCAAAAAGCATGGAAGTTTTAAAAAGTTCATGTGTGGTTACACATATATACACATGGATTTATATTTTAAGAAAGAAACATGAAACCTTTTAAGCCCCTGATTTTTGATTKTGATCTTATACATTTACTTTGTATCTCTTGCATGCGTTACCCAAGCTAAACTGTCACAGGTCAGTTAATGGAACTGCAGGCTGCTGTGCCATACCTTTCATTTCTTTTGGTGGTGGTGAAATTCAGATTATAGATCTCCCATTCTAAAGGAGTGGACTCTGTACTGTTTTACTTGTCCCTGAATGTTTAACTTATTGTGTGACTCAGTTTTTAAAGAGCATTTTACTGGAGTAAGCCTAGCTTACCAAATGATCTTGGTCAGGGTTTATAATGATCCTGTCCTCAACGTTTATGTTTTTTGCAGAGTTTACCCAATGACTGCCAGGTGTTCATTACTGTCCCCATTTGCTCCTTACTCCTTGGAATGAATGGTCTTCTGTGACCCTGTAGTGCTTTTTCTTCTAACACAGAGGTGCTGACAGTCAGAGGAAAGCAGGARCTGAGTAGAAACCTGTATGCTCACAGTTCTCACCTCCTTGGGGAAGTGGCTGCTGATGCTTTCATCCTGCACCACTGCTCACAGCATGGGACAAAGTCAGAGATGTCCTTGTTGGCAATGCAGCAGTGGTCATAAATTCAGTGATATTTTACCATTTTCCTTATTTCTGTATATACAGGGATCTCGTAGTGCTCTTCAGTATCAAGATTAACCCTTTACCTAGGTCCCATTGCTTATAATGGCTCCCTTGAATCTATTGATAGCTGAGTTTTCAGCAAGGCTTGGAAAATCAGTTTATCTCCAGCAAAAACAGACAGCACACAAAAATGCATATCTGCTGTTTAGTGGGGTAACTCCTACCTATCAAAGGGTGCATTTACATTCTTTTAAAAGTAGAACCATAAGAATGACAGGGAGAGAGGATAATTTTAACTGTATTTCAGTTTACAGAATTGCTTAGGGTGGAAYGAACCTCTTGAGATCACCTAGTCTAACTCCTTTGCTCAAGCAGGATCAGCTGGTTGTCCMGGACTGTGTCCAGTCACCCTCTGGAAAATGTGTTAAAATATATGTCAGTCTGCAATTTGTTAACACCAGCAGCTGTATCATTCAGATCTATTCGCTATCTAATGAAGATCCAGTGCTAACATTGGCAAAGTGTTCRTAATTCTGGATCTTCTGGGTTTTTTTCTTACTTGCGTGTTCTGTTATCCAGAGACTGTTTGTCCTGTGGCAGTGATTGAGTGCTGTGAAATGAGAGCACATGTTATGCTGATAATTTCTAATGTATTTGCCTAATAAAATTCCAAAAATGGAACAGAGTTTAAAATTTAAAAAAGAAGTTGACAAGACTACAGTGGTTTGTGGGGTGTGGAATAGGGAATGGTTTTATCTCTGAGTAATACCAACAACTACAAAAAATACTAATACTGTCAGGGGAGTTTTTCTGTTTGCACTTGACACTAATTGTACTTACCTGCTTGTCATTTCATACAAAAAGATGGGGAGACATATTAGGTACTTGATAGTTTCACCTGTTTTAGGGGGCAAATGGGTCCCTTGGTGATGGGAGATTTTAGAACCTCAAAAGCTCCTGTTTGCTTATGTATCTGAGCACTACAGTGACAAAAAGGTGGTAAACATAGAGTGGAAAGAGCATGCTGTGCACTTTCATCAAAGTGCAATTAAGATGGATCTTAAACACCTTGAACTGTTTCTTCAAAGGACCTTGGACTGGTCTCTGGGCTGGATTGTCCAGATGTCTTATTTCAGTTGAGCAGTACAGTGAGAGAACACTACTTGGACTTGAAATGTTTATAAGAGGTAATAGTAAAACCAGCAAGCAATGAGGTATAATTGTCCTGCTGGGATATGATAAAAGCCTTTATGAGAATAGCCATGTCCTGGTGGGACATTATGGGTGGTAACTTGGAGAGATTTGTAAAATGCAAGTATGACAGCTTTACAGTCAGATTAATACAAGCTTCAGAAGAAGCTAGAGAGTCAAAAATTGCTTCCAAGCCACAGGCTTTGGAGGCCAAAAGGTCTGCCATTGAGATGAGCAGTGAAACAAGAGTTGAGTGATCCACTTTTGTGAAAGGATCCTGTGAAAAAAGAGTTGATGTTGTTACTTTGGCTCCAATAATCTTTAAGATAAGATACAGCTTAATGATGCACATATTATGAATGGAATTGAATTATGCCACATGGTGTGAACTAATTCCAGCTACTTGATTCTTGAGTTGAGGAGTAAAAGAGTAATAAGGGGATGATTTGTGACCTTTTTGAGGGGTGAAAGTAAGGAGAGGATAATGTTTTAATACACTGAAATTTGGTAGGGGTATAGGGACTTAGAAAGCAAAAGCGAGAGAAACAGGTGAGAAGGGAAGATAGGYGAGAAGATGATGACAGAGGGGACCTAGCCAGGCAGTTTTCACACATCTTGGGGAAAGAGCATTGGAGGCATGTTGAGAAGTTTAGACTGCTGCTTGTGCAGGGGAGACCCAGTGGAGATGTGCATTCCATTCATGTGAATGGCTCTTCTAATAAAAACATTGCTAGACACAAGCACAGGCCAGGAATGGCAAATGATGAATGACTTAGCAAGCTATCTTGCTGGGTATTTAATCTGTGTGGTTATCTAAATAATTTGAAATGCTTCTCTTGGCCTGAGCCAGGCTGGACAAARCGAAGTGCCATGCATTAAACCTTGTGCTATTTCAGTTCTCAGGTCCCAGCAGGAACCCAACAAGATATGGCTCCATGAAAGGTGATACTATATTAAACCAACAGTACAACTTGTATCAAACTCCGTTCCAAATTCAATACAAAATGTCGTGATTTTAGAAGGCATTCTAAATCTAGCACTAGCACTTCACTTGCTGATGTCAGTACAAAAAAAAGTGCTTTGTACAGCTGCTGAGTGCAAGGAAGATGAGAGGTTAAATTGGGTTAGCGGAAATGAAAGACGTGCAGTGGAAGAAGTTTTGGTATCAGAATGTTTATGGAATTTGTCGTTAAATAACAAGTGTTTAAATTGGAAGGCAAATTTAAAGCATTCCTTTTTATAAATTCTTCCCTATTTATGTGCAATCAAAGTTATTTACAAAGGTGTACAAGGAAACATTAATTTCTTTCCCTCTTAAAAAGGAAAGATGATGGCAAATCYATCTTAGTCTCTTACTATTCAGGCYTTCTTGAGCTCAGGCCTGAGCCATCAGTGTGTATTCAAATAATTCTGCTATTCTTACTACAGTTGATTACAGTGCTCTGTTATAAAGGGTGGAGGCACTTGGTGACTCTCCAAAGAAAGTGAGTAATAATTGACCTAATGTACAGAGCACATGAATAACATATTCTTTTGGTAAGAAATTTATGTTTTACAGGGTGTGCTAGAGTTCACATCCCTTTTTCACATCTTCCAAAAGAYTTTAAAATACTCAGCTGCTCTATTAAATTTCTAATTCAACAAATACTCAAATACAAAGTATGCATTAGATAAAGCTCTTGAGYTGAATCCAGACATTGAAAGATCTTTTAATCTGCCTTGAAAACAGCTGTTTAGAATTTTGAGTAGAAATAACAACTTCCTTCAGCCTACATTGTTGATGTCCGTTTCAGTTCAAGCTGGGAGGAATTTGTCTTTGTTACTCTGCAACAACAGCAAGTCTTTGCATYAATGATTCAACTATCTCCCAAATATATAAGGATTGGTATTCTGGTCCTCTTTGGAATAAATAGTAACACTTCCTTTGAATTCAATATGATGGAAGAGAGACTTAGTGAGAAGAATTAAGATAGTTTTGACACTTCAGTGATAGTTGTCTGGAGTGCAGTTTACAGGAGCTACTTTTAACACCTCCCACTACTGAGAGCCTGCTTCACCTTTGTCTGCTGAAGGAATTCTTGACATAACAATTGAGTTTTTTAGCATCTGAAATTATTYAAACAAATTAGATGGGGTTTATACATATGCATATATAAATTTTATTCTTTGTTCATAAATATTTGGGTAATCTTATAGAAAGTTACACAGGGACTCAGCATCAGATACCGCTTGTGAAATTTCTAGGCAACTGCCCATTGCATCCAAATACCAAAAGAGTTCAAGCTGACTGGCATTTCAGTGAACATCTGAAGAAATAATTATTTCAGTGAACGTCTGAAGAAATAATGATTTGCCACTTGGTGTAAACTATTGCCAAAACTCGGCAGGGAATGGCTTATGTTTATTCTACAGCCTGTTTTGCTATGTCCGGAGGGTGGATTATGCATGCACTTCACACACACACACACACACACACACTTGTGCCTGTATCAGTTTTATATTCAGACAGTAGGACAGTACTTTAAACTTAAAGGTAGAAGTCTTGACGTTGTTCAGAGAAGTGAAACCTGGATGAAACTTTGTAGTCACAATCAAAGTGATTCAAAACCTACTCAYATAAAATAAAGGGATACCCAAAGGCCTAAATGTGCTTTGAATGAGGAGGCAGGAAGACCTGATCAGATCTTGTCAGCTAGATTTCGATAAAGTYATTGAGAAAGCAGTTAGATCTGTGCTGTGCTACAACATTGATCAGTAATTTTGAATTAAAGCTTAAATGTTAAAGTGCTTAGATGCATAAGCCACAAATATGAACATGTTTTAGCAAAAATTGTGGTTATAGTGTATAGAAAATACCATTATATGGAATGGTATTTTTTAAGTGCAACTAGGAATTTCAGGATGATGAGTAAGAAATATTCTAGTAAATAGCAAAGAAAATCCATACAGCCTCTTTCGGTTTTGTAATATACTGTTCTTTTCCTTTTGGGCTTATGTRCAGTCTTTCATGTGATATTCTCATTTTCAAAGTGTTTTTAGAATGCAAGGGTGTTAATGTACATTGATTAACACTTAGACAAGTTTTTATATGTGTTCTCCAATAGCCTCTGATGAAATGTAAAGAGCTGTTTTAAATCTAAAGGTGATGTTTGCAATTTAGTAGGATTTAGGTTATGCTCAAATTAGAGCAGATGTGGAAGTTTTTGGCCTTCCTTTTTTGATGAGATGATGTCCTTGAGTCTGTTATTCATCTTYGTTGTTTTTGTTTGAATATTCAGTATTGTGTGTGGTTTGCAGTGGTGGGATGTKGATGCAGAGGTGCAGATGCCAGTGATTCTCCACACTTCTTCCAAGGTGGAATGAGATCACAAGTCTGTCAGCTGAATCCCTGCCCTGCAGAGGAGCAGCCTGATGCTCTTGTGAAAAATAACCARGATCAATTTTGTGAACAAGGCTTTAAATCAGCTGTTTAAAAGTTGCTGATCCAATTTCAAGCTTCTAATTAAATGAAATGGGAGAAAGAAAGAGATCAGCATGCTGCCAGACAAGAGTTCCAGTCCAGTGGTTATCTCATTTCAAACGTGTGGCCTAAATGTCTTTATAACTTAAGGTTAGAGTATATTCTCACACTAATAAAATGTTCTTATGTAAGGGTAGTTTAACCACCACAAGCTTATTTTATTTTATAAGACTAAACCATCTGATGCTCTAAAAACATTTTTCTCATGTGAATGTTATTTATCACAAGTGTAATTGAAACCTGAAACTTAATTATTAAAACAGATATTCAGACCCTTTCCTGACAAGAATGGTGTGGATAAAAGACATTATTTCTGGAGGAAATCCTTCTTACATTTTGGATATAAAGCAAAATATTTCTGATAATCAGGAGGAAATTTTCTCTTTCACTGAAGTGTCTTAAATGATGAGATTTCTACTGTTTTATGAGTATTTTTTTAAGCCACCTAAAAATTTTCCCACAGTGCTGGTTTACAAGCAGCTGAAACTTTAGAGACCACGCAGAGCAGTCTGTTGTTCCACCAACATTGTTGGAAGCGGTGCACACGTACCACCTAGATTGCTTAATGTACCCATTCTATTAAAATTGAAAGAAAATATTTCCTACATTTTTAGGTACAAGTTTAAATTGGCACTGCAATTGCTAAACCTTGTAGCTTAGACAGATGCATGAACTCCCGCAGAGGAACTTTAAACTGTATTATGGTGCACTCTGTATGCTTCCCCCTCTTAACTCTTCACTGCTCCCCAGCAGTAGAAGGGTGCTCCCTTTTCTTTCCTGTTTCCCTTCCCCTCTCTCCTCTACAAGCTGTAGGAATCCCAAGGTGCTGCTGGCATGTATTGCTCTCTTGCACTTGGTCCTGAGCAGAATTTGACTCTTTATCCTTAAAGCATCGTCTGTCTCAGCTGTGARTCTCCTTTTGGTTTGAGGGGTAAGGGAGTTGAATTGGATCACTGGCTTCCTCATGGTTTAATACTTCATTCAAAGCCCAGTGAAGTTAAAAGCAAAAACTTACTCAGGAGTTTTGGTTGTGTGGATCAGGTCCTATATCCAGAAAGGTAAGGTAAACATTGAGACACTGCCTACACTTGGATTACTTCACTTCTGTTTTTTGTCTGAATCCTGATTCCTTCACAAGACCGCCCGTTAATTTAAGTACCTGCTTTGTATGATGCTGAGTTATGCCAGGAAGACTTGTTGGGGAGAAAAAAAATGAACAGGATGCACTTAACAGTCTGTTTTGACTGTGAAATGAAGCTTGTTCTTCTTAAAAATAATTTATRTATATACACCTTACTGCTCTTTTTTAAAAAAATAATAGATTTTAGCTCTAAAGATGGGAACACAATTAGGCCTTGCCACCATTTATTCTGATCCACTCAATTGTTCAATTATTGCTATTTTAGTGTCAAAATATTTCAGAAGACAGCATAAGTATTTACTATCTAGTAAAAATCCTATAGCAACGTTTGATTTCTTTGAGGTGGATAGATAGGAGCTGCCTAATTAAACAGATAAGCAGTATTTTGTCACTGCTRGATTAAGCCATTCTTTGTGTCGTTTGTTACCCCTTTTTAATCTCATTTTCTCATTTATCACTGGCCTGGTGGGTTTTTTTCCTGATTTAGGATTATGACATTGAACTATTTAAATAATACTGGGGTACATAATTTGTACTTTATCAGCTTGAAAATATCAAAGTAGAGAAGAAATATGKATATCAACTCCACAAATGTGAGGAAAATGCCTTTTGGGAAAATGGGTGGTTAATATCTGCAATTTGTGTAGTCATTGTTTATTCATATTTGGCCACCCAATGATTCTAGTGGATAGTATTTCAGAGTGCATAGCCAGATGTGTCAGTGAGATGCTCATCCTATTGCTGGGATGTTCTCTGGCATCTTTTTGCTTCTTGCTCACTGCTGTTCTTGGAGCACAGAGCTGAATGCTGCTCCTGCCCATTCCCCCTGCAAAGAGTGGTGCTTGCTGCAGGTTCCCCGGCTCCTGGGTGGAGCTGGGACTGCACCCACTCAGTTCCATASACGGATTCCTCTCTGGGATTGCTTTGGCTGGCCAGCTGCTCTCTCCTACTTGGCTCTCTGTCCCTCATTTTTACCTAGTTAGTTGRCTGGCCTGTCCTGGCAAGCTTCCCTCTCCTGGTCGGCTGGTGAAGCTCCCAGGCTGGCCAGCCTTTTCCTGCCCTTCCCCTTCCTTTTCTCCCTTTCTCACACATGGTGTCTGCTGGCTCCCACTGTTTATCTCTCCTTGTCTCTGTGCCTCCCACTCGTTTCTTAGATTTGCTTTGATCCATTCCGTCTTTGCTGCCTTCCTGTTTTTCATCCCTCTGCTCTTTTGCTTCTTTGTATCCTTGTTTGCTTCGCACTTGTTCCCTGAAGGCTTTTTGCTCTGGCTTTCCCCTACCTACAAACAGTAAGCATTTTTTCCAGAGCTTTCTGTCTCTCTCCTGTCTGTTCATCTGTTCTAGCAACCCCATTGTTTGAAATAGTTACTAATAGAAAACTGATTGCTGTTACAGGTTGGAGAAACTGTTGTGTTTATCACTTTTCATTTGCTATGGACATTTTTCTAAGTTCTTGATAAATCCATTCTATGTTTGCATAGAAACACCCGTAGTAAAATCCCAACTGAAGCACTTGGTTGTGCTTCTGTATATTTTTTCCCATAATTGTGGATTATCAACTATCTGTGTATTCCCTATAACTCACTGTCATCTCCCTTAGGACTTTTAGAAATGTCACAASTCACTGTTTTAATCCAGACATCACAATTATAACTCGAGGCTTACAAACACTTCATGATGTTAGTGTGGAATAAGGACTTTTGGATGTTCACAATGATGGGAAAGGAAATGTAGAGAAAATTCATGGCAGTTGAAAGTTTGCTGCTGAAGACCCTGTGAGAGAAGGCAGAAAATTCTCTGGCTGTTCTTCTCCTGCTTGTTTTACTCTTTGTCCCAGAGCCCTTATTCAGACACAATTCTGGGTGATGCTAATTGAAGTTTTGTCTGCATTAGGACTAGAGAAACAGGTATCTGTTGTTAGATGCTGTAGCATACCTTATGTAATATGTGGTTAAACTCCCTGTAAATATCTGTATTTTTTGTTCATGTTTGGTTCAAACCTATTTTTTAAATGTGTCTTTTTCTCTCCACATGTTTTCTATCTCCCTAATTATGGGGTACGCTAATATCATAAATCACTCTAAATACTGATTAACAAGTCAGTCCCTAATGGTAACTACACAGCCTTGTCAATGGGAAAATACTRTTATCCCCCCATATGTGTTTTCTCCCTTCATGACAGAAATATGAATCCCATGTGAGAGGGCATTCTTCCCATGTAGCAACCCATTCCCTTCAGGCGAATCTTGTCAGTCTTTCTCCTCTAAAATTTTACAAGTTTTTGAATTGCTTTTACACATGTGTATGTTTCTGAAAGAAAGTTCATAGCATCTATTGAGTTGGAAAATTAATTAGACRACCTAATTGATTGTGCATGAGTTCCTCTGTGGAATGTGTTCTGCTGCTGTTGCACTCACCCAGCACAGAAAATCTCAGGAGCGAATTCCTCTCTTTTTTTGCTAGAAATTGACAATTAATTGAACATTWAAAAAACCCCATAAAGCACCATAACAGTCCCCCCTCCAAAAAAGAAAAAAGCCCAAACCCAACCAACCATAAAATGTTGAAGAATCATAACACAAAAAACTTTACATGAAAGATCTTTTCTCATTTTGTTAGAGTGATGCCAAGAGGCCTGAACTCAGCTTGAGGTTSCCTTTATCGTTCAGAAAACATGCAAGTCTGTGTCCCAAAGGCTGTGTAGTCTGAAGAGGAAAAAGCCCCACCAGCATCCAGAAGTATTGGCAGCCCCACGTTCCATGTGGGAAGCTATTATGCAGGGAGATTAAGTCACTTGTGTAAGGACATACTGGGAGTCTGTAGCAGAGTCTGAAACTGAACCCAGGTCATCTCAGTCCCAGCCAAGTGTCTCAACCACAAGACTCTCCCTCCTTTTCAGTATGTCAGTGCAGAAAGTAGGCCAAAAAGCAGTTTCCAACCTTTAATACACAGCATTTTGCAAGGCTGTGAAGTATTATGTATTAGACAGGCATCTGGATCAGCAGCAGTTTCTGCGGATACTTTTATCTGCAAACAGAAGCAAAGCTTGYAAGGGCCTTGTAAATTTTACATAAATTATTGTTTTATTGATAAATAACATAGTTAAATTTATAAAAATTATGCTTAAATTCAAGGCTTTTTAATGATTTTTAAGAATTGAAAATGTGTTTAAGGGACTTCTGTTGCCCATGGCTGTCTGATTTTCATATGTTTTAGATTCTGGTGCTGCTCATCCATCATGATGCATTAGCAGTGATGTGTAGCTCCGCCAGGCTGTGCAGGGTGTTGCAGCATGCGGTGTAAGCTCGGGAGGGGAGGCTCGGGTCGCATGACAGGCTAACGCCCCACTGTTACGCAAAGGTTAAGTACTCCTGTGTTGGGAGTTAGTGAGGCTTGCAGTTTGCTGACCTAAATCTGAGTGATTCCTATTGTGYTGAGTATTTGCTTATCTTTTAGAGCATCTCTGTACAGCCAGAGTGTAACAAAACTTCAGCTTGAATCTGTTGTACCCCAAATGGAAGAGTATAAAAGAAGTGCAAGTATTTGCAAATATATGTACATGTATAACCATCCCCCTTCTTCAACTGGGATCTCCCGTTTTGGTATAAAATCAGCATTACAGTGTGCTAGTATGCAAAGAACAGACCAGAGCTTGTTTGTTCCCCTTAGTATGCTAGTTAGTTATTCATAGACACCTGRCTTGTTTGCTGAACCCCTAATTCCTTTCTCCCACGTCCCCCAAATTAAAATGACTTACCTAGTTCTCACTGGCTCTCATGTATGTTGTGGAGGACCACTTTATGTACTCCGTTATTTGAAACCACTAATCCCAGACGTTGCGTGCATTTRCACAGATAAATTTCAGTAACTGTCATGGAAAAAAAGAAAATAAGATCAGCTTTGATGGGATTTATGCACCATGAAGGCGAGAGAAACCTTGTTTTCTAAAATAAGTAATGAGAAATTATTCTAGGTGGTGATCAGTGTCATGGACTAYTCAGTACACATGATAATTTCCAGGATTCTGATGCTATTCCTTGTAAGCACATAATTAGTAAAATACAATTGGAGTGTGTCACTTCTGGTTGAASCACTGTGGCCCAGCTTTTGACAAGAGGCCTCTGAAGCTGGATGGGTCTTTCTCTTCTCCAACAGCCCCCAGCACTGGCTGTTTTCTGTGTGAGAGTGCTCATGCAGYCACAGGCAGTGGGATTCCCCCACTGAATTATCATTCTTTCATCAAAGTCAGTGAGTCTAAAGCTTCTCTTGTAACTAGGACCTGGGCTTCATGCTGGATGTCATGTCTAGATAGCCACAAAACCAAGCAGTTCTGTCTAATAGGGAGGAAACAAAAACCTGTTTGATTGCAGTCTTAGATCTTGAATATTCCTGYTAAAGACACTCAGCCTGGTGACTTTTCCAGGTTTTAATGATTTGTCCCACATGTGGAGGCAAATGAAATTTTAGGACCTGACATTCCCTTCCACARKTWGAAGAGATGSCAGTTGCCAGTGCTGAGGTAAAAAYAGATTTGCAATATSTGTTAGACTAAAATAATAYATAGRGAGCAAGTRTGATGAGTAAGGAAAGGCCAAAGGCATCAGCACAGAAGCTGTTAAAAACTTAAGAAATGTTAAACAATATGCTAAGAATGTGGAGTTGCTTACRATTTCAGTAAATGCACAAAACTTTTCCCGTATTTATCTAGAGTACTAATTCAAATAATGGTAATTCGAAGTCTTTAAGGAAGTCTTGCAGTTGTTCTCATCTAATACCTTAAAATAAAGAACCAAAAAGTGCTCTTCATTACATCACTACCAGGTGTCAGTAAAGACCTTTTGCTCTTCTCTCCTGCTGTATGAAAGTAAGAAGAGAACTTGAGCCTAATTTTGAGAATTGTCTGTGGGTTCATATCCCTTCCCYTCCCTGTTCCTTCCCATTTTAAGATACTTGTTTTGCTGTACTCTCTCACTGCTTGGGAAAATCAGACTTTTGATGTGATTTACAAAAGGTTTAATTGACAGTCATCATAAATAGTTTCTATAATCTTAGATTAAAGATGTGATGGTCCTCAGTCACTTGAGGCCAGTCATTCACTGACCGTGGGGGACATCCACCCATTAGTGCTAAGCAAAGAGAAGATTCCTTCCACAGAGGTCAGTGAAGACAGGAATGATAGAAGTCCTTAAAGAAATGAGTAATGAAGCACATTTATTAGCATCTCTTGTACTTCATATTGRTGRWTATAATATATAYTTAATAAAATGATACYTGTTGAAAACTTGCGAATCAAGATCGGATCTTTAACCTTCTTGGTTTTACGCAAAATGATCCAGATTCTGGTCATGATTACACTGGTGTACACACAGAGTGATGCCACAGTTTCATTGAGGAAGGAATCTGATTCTGTAACACAGAGGGTTGCATGGTATTCCAATTAAATAGTTCATGTGTTTCACCATAGAGTTAGAGGTGAGGTATTAGTGTCTGAAGCAATTTTTGTACAATATTGACTTAAATTTTCAACACTTCCTGAGATTTTTTTTATGGGTTATTGTGCAACCATGAAATGAAGTAATTGTTAAAATATTTCTGTGAAAATCAAATACTCTGTCACTGTTTCTCAGATATTTTTCATGTCTTTTTAGCTGGCTGTATAAAATATAAAACTCTGCATTACAGCCTTACTTAAGAACAGTATTAGATATTCCAAYGTCTTTAGGCTAGTGAAAAGAAATCCCATTATTTACATCATATCAAGTCTGTCATCACTAAAATCATATCACAAAAAAAATGTATATGAGAATACAAAAGCCTGAGTAAGTGTCTGGTTCTAGAAATTTGGCTGGGGAGCTGTCTGCCATGTGGAGAAGAGTCTTTACAGGGATACAATCTGTGCCTTCCTTTCATTCAGTGGAAGTTTTCCACTGTTACAGTTTCTCAGGAGTGCTGGTCTTTTTGGATTATGGAAGAGAGGGAGCTTGCTTCAGTCAGGTTTGATGATTCCTGTTATAAAGGAGTAAGATAYTGATTGTTCTCATTACTTGTTAAAGAGCTGCCAGGACTTCAGAAGTTCAGAGTTCTGTTAGGACCACAAAAGATATTTGTGTATGTGTCATTACGTTAACATTTCATTACCAGCACAGAAACCATCATTTTTACATTTACTGCCTTCCCACATGGAAAGCAATTCGACTTCACTCAATTTCTGCTGTATGTTTACTCCTGYTGTGTTTCACAGAGCTTGAGCACTGAAAATTGGTTCTCTCTCTCTTTCTCACCTGCCCTTTTTCTTTATAACCCATTTGCAGTTCTGGACTGAGTTTCATTGCAGTGCTCTGCAATGGCACTGCAGAGGAGCATTTATATTTTAGAAAAGAAAAAGTTATTTCTAGTGTATTGTACCACTCTATCTCCTTTGTTAATCTGAGCAGTATCTCTTTAAATCGTCCACATTGCGTTGTCTGAAAGCATTTTCCCTCTCTTTGGATGTCACTCTATGTAATATTCTGTAAGTCATTAGAATCTATTTTTCTTAMACAGTTTGCACTACTTTTGGACAGTCTTAGTTACTTTAGTCAGTGTCTTTTGGAGCCAAAGAGAAAAAATAYATCCAGAGCTTGTCTACTAGCTTTGTCTTTACCTTGGTAGTTAATAGTTATTACTTTGTGGTATGTAAAGCGTTTCTATAACGTGGCGCTCCTAAGAACACTTTCTAAAAAGTAGTAATAAACTTCAGCCAACTTGTTCTTTTTAAATGAAACTTGCAAAGTTCTGTAGTAGAATCCATTCTCCTTAATAATCATCTGGTCTTGACAATAAATATGTCACCAAAACTAGTTAATTTTTTTGCAAAAAGAGTGATAAAAATCAAGTCAGAATTTTATCTAATTGTTGCTAGCCTGTGAAAGAAATTGGAAAAGTGAAAATCTGCAAAGACRTGGTCCTTTGCAGCTTATACAGCAAAGTAAGATAGGCTAGAGGTTGTCAGGTAACTGACTATTCAGAAATGAGAAGTTATTCTACATTTAGCTGCATTGCTTACTGTTTTCTTCATCATGGAAAAGAATAAAATGTGGTAACAATTTTCTGTATTTGGACTGCTGCCGCACATAATTGGGAACAACAGAGCTAAGGCTTTGATTTTTGGTGAAATGCTTAGTCTGCGTGTTGGATTAAAATGTGTGCAACAAATCACTCCAATTCTGTAATAATAATTTTTGAACACTTTTTTTTGTTTTATTACTGTAATGTTATTACTTTTCAGTTACAGACTTTGAGAACTGGGTCAGTTGCAAGAACAAAATTGGCATGGAAGTAGCTGTATATTTGTTCTGGAAAATAGATTGCCAACATACTTTGTAAAATAGTCAGCCTGAATTGTTCTGTGCATCAAATGTAAATGATAATATTAGTCTTATATTATTAGTAAGTTATTAATTCAAAGTCCTATTCTCTGATCAGTATCCTAGGAAGACTAGATAATATTTGCTAGATAGACATATTAAAGAGATCATCTGTGCAGAAATGGATTTGTTAAGCAGTTTACGGAATGGAAAATAAATTTAGGCTGAAGTGTGCCAGCAAGTCAATATATGAGAACAATTTGCAACAAGCAAAGGTGAGGAAGACATGAAGAAATGGAGTTATCAGATTMATTAATTAAAGGGTAATATTCCTTGGGCTGGATTATAGGAGGCAATAAATAACATTTTGGATGCCTAATACAGAATAAAGAGTTGTGGTACCAGTGTTAGGTATGCTTCCATGAATGTTTTTTACTCTTGTGAAAATAATGAGAAGCAACTTGGAGCTGTGATCTGTCCACAGCACAGCTGTAGTATTTTCAGACATTTCTGCTGCCAGGTTTATAACCCTGCCAGAAACAGCGCCTGAATGGTTGCACTGCGAGTCCCTAGTTCCTGTGACATCTTAGCACTAGCCAGTGTTAAATCTGAGCTGTTTGAGCTCAGTGCTGCACTGTGCACTGAAGCAGCTGGGAAATGCTCTTGCTTATACGTGAAACCATCTCTGGCACTGGAAGGGAACAGACAGAAGTGGTGTGGTGATAATTTCTTCACATACCACATCCAAACCTACCAAACCTCATTGGTAAGAAGTGTCAGACATCATAGGAAATAAGTTTTTAAATATTTACAGAGTTTTGTTTTCTTTCCTTCTGAACACCCTCTCTGATATCTTTGCCATGTACTTTCCAATGATGACACATTGGGATCTGACTGGGGTGAGTAATGGTGTCTGGCTGGGGGGAGGAGAGGACAGGGAGTGCTTAACAGTGAGTAATTGTTTAAGGAAATGGGCCCGTGTGGAAAGAAAAGTGTGTTGTGATTGGATGCATTTATCAACTGGCCTTTCAGTGTCACCTGTGGACAGACCATTATTGTGTCTGAGTTTTTAAATAGCTGGAAGTTAGTTCATTGAGCAGACATGGGAATGTGTCGTGTGTCTGGTCTTGATTTGGTCTGTGAAGTGAGATGTGAGGCATGTCCCCTGTTAGGAAAGGTGCAAGTAAATGATAATAATCCTGTGGTTGTCTCTGACCATGGTCATTCACTTTTCTGACCAGCAATTAAAAGTCATAAGATATGCAAAATACCATTTCATGATAGTCTACAAGCAACTTATAGGGCCATTTTGAAAGTGAAGATGGAATTACAAGCTCCTTGCCCTTCCCTGTTTCCTTTGTACAGTGACACACACAGGTTTCCAATAATCTTTTTGTGAAGTGTATGTATGTGGAGCCTTCTGTTCATTCTTTCTGTCCTTATCAGATTTTAGTGTGTCTATATAGCTAGATATCACTTTGATACCTAGAATCACTTTGCTTTTGAAATTGGGCCTGAAGTGCTGAATCTTTGTGCTCGGTGTCTCTGTGCTATGGTGATGCYTACTGCTACAGTCAGCTTGGTCATGCTGTTCTCTGCTGTCAGCGCTGAGACTCTGCAATTCTTCAAATTTTACTGCAGAAATTCTCATTTCAGACACRGCACATCYTGCCTTCTGAAATGAGGCACATYGCRGTTTTCYCCATCATCTTCAAATGTATTTCTCSYTTCTCTGAAGAGAGGGAAATGWCTSAAGTATGGTAAAACGTGGAGTGATGGACTCTGTGTTTTTCCATTGRCAGTATAAWTGTTCATATATTCTTTGGYTGTGTGAGATCARATTCCAAAGAAGCATTCTCAGGTAYGAGCAACTGTGACTCCTGATGTGTGGCTGAGCAGTGGCACAGGACACAAGTGCAGTGTCACACCTGGGCAGCGCTGAGCAGAGATGAGATGGTGTTTGKGCCCTGTGCAGTCTCTCTTCTGATGCCTCTCTTTTATCCCTAGCTGGCAAAAAACCCCAAGCAGCCCTCCAAAGAGCAGAAACAAAAGTGCTGCTAGGCAAGAAAATAAGTTGTACTAATGATCAGCTTTAAGGTACTTCTCTTGCCTTAGAGCCATTTCTGACCTTTCTTTCATTATTTGTATGATAATGGAATATTCCGTTCTTTCCCTTTTCCACTGTACTCAAGAAAGGGGAAGTTGCTGGTTTGTGTTTCCAAGGGGGGTTTCAGTTGCACAGCAGTCTTGGCTGGATTTGGAGGTTCATGCCAAATTTTCTGCCTGTGAGGTGCTAACAGCTTGCAGGAGCTGTGTTTGCTGCTCAGTGCTGCAGCCCAAGGTACTGTGTGAGCTGTGCRTGCAGTGTGTGGAGAGCTGGAAAAACACTGCTCACTTTATCATTATGCATTTTTCTGTGATGGCAAGAGATGGCATTTTCCTGTTTTCTATAGTGAGAGCTTTATCATGATCAGAGAAGTGCTGGCTTGCTACAGTCTCATCCTTTGACCTTGGCACTCATTCAATTTTCAGTAATTTTAAGAGAGGTGAAGGAGTCTATCAACCTTCCTAACAGGTGGTTATCAGTTTGTAAAATCAGGCTATTAATTTGAAACATCAAGAACTCCTTATAGGAGATCTTAATGAATCCTAGATGAAAGAGGGACCAAATTTCATCCAGCATCCTTGCACTAGCATTTCTCAATCCAGGTTTCATTCATTCACAATGTTTTAAAACTATTTTTACATTAAAAGCTATATTGTGCTTGAAACTAAGCAGAAGTTGTTGTGAACTAGGGACTGAAGATGTGTGTCGGATATCAGAAGTCTTGCATTWTCTTGGTGCTTGTAAGTCTCTTTGGTGCTGTCCAGAATCACTTGGAACAATTATCGTTATTGCTGTGCTTGGTTTTGATCAAAGCCTCCCAGAACTACATATTTCAGCAGCTTCTCTCCTGATTTTAGGAATATAAAAGATCTTATTATTAAATAAGACTTAAAAATTATTTGATGGTTYTGACTGAAACAGGAATGAGCTCTAGGTCAACATGCAACTTGATTCCTTCCTGTGGAATTAATAAACTGAATTGTTGCATSGTGTAAACCAGTGTCATTCTATTGCCTTCTTGCTCTTTTTAACAGTGTATGGAGTTAATGCAGTTTTACAGTTTCTGCCATCTTCTGAGTTGTCTGAAGCTCCCTGCGGAATTATTCCTTATCAAAATAGCTAAGAAGTATGTGAAGAAGCAGATAAAGTTGTTGGATAATGGTGATTAATGCCTTACTGAAGGCTGCTTGCATGTGCTGAAATTTGCATTAGAAGTGACTTAAAAGATTTGAATTACCAGTTGCACAGCTTAAAAAAGTCATTTTACTAAAATAATTTCAAGCCTCAACATTSTTCAGTTACAATGAAGTTGTCCTTGAGGAAGAAAACAACCCATATAGATTGTGTGTAATAGCTTTCCCTGCTATATTTTCCYTCTTTCTCTCTTTCCAACTCCTGACTGGTCACTGATACCTTGTGTTTGAGCTTTACATRTTAACGTAGTTTGAGTAATTGCAAATTACATGAATGTGCCAGGAAACTCTTGCTACAAAATAAGGATTGGGGTTTTAAGCTCATATCCTCTTTTCATTTTTGCCAGTGTGTCAGTAGAATCCCATTTTCTTCTCATAGGCCTTCACCTTGTAATAGGTAAAAAAAATCTTAAACTCAACTGTTTAAAATTCTTCMGTTTTAAAGCTTTTATTCAGCCTCTGTATTAAAAAAATGGATTGATGTGTGGATTTCTCTGTGGCCTTAGGTTGGTGCGTACATTCAAATGATCTTTTTCATATGCATTTTCTGACTTCTAGAATTTTCCATTAAGAACAGAAAATAAAATTGTACTTGTGGAATGACTGTATTTGAGAAAATAGAAGGAAAGCTWTATTGAGAAGAAAACTGATTATTTAGAATAAAATTTAGCAAGTAAAAATATTAGGTAAAAATAGAGTCTCTAATTCTCATAATAATAAGAAATAGGAGCCTGACTTGCTTAGTTTTGAGTGCATATTTGACCTACATCTTGCTACTGAGACCTTGTGGAAAGATTTGCATGATTATGAAGTTAACTTCATTGGGTTCATCATATTTCTAAGACATGTTAGCCATTGCTAAGTCATTTATAGCTTGAAAGCAAACAATTGTAAATGCTGATCCATTCATMTCCAACCATAAAACACAAGATGGGTTATTCACTGCTGTCTGACGCGTGCTCCCACTGCGACGCAGAACAAAACTCCTTTTTAACCCATCTATATATAAACRGCAGAGGGACAATCTACAATGAGGGATTTCATTCTGGGGAGGTACTCAGAACATTTCCTGTTGCTTGCACAAAATGATGGCATTTCTGAAGAAATTGTYGTCTCTTGTTTTAATGTTAGGATCTACAACATTGGGAGTTTTGCATAGAGTAAAGCACATATTCTTATTTTGATCAAGGATGAAAAATCGATCTGGGAAGTAATTGTCTTTAATTGATAGGTRTAAGTGATCATGACTTATTTGTAGTGATTTCTGTGTTGGAGGATTAAGATAAAGCTGGTAATATTTGGGTTTGTACTGCTTGCTTCCAAAGATGCATTTCTAGAATGAGAAATGAGAAGGAAGGCAGTGTGGATTTTGACAAAAACAAAACAAGCCCTTTGAACTGGGCAAATAAAGCAGTTACAAAAAATGCTTCTAAGTAGGGAAGAACTACAGCTAGAAGCTGTAGTGTAGAAAATTAATGTGGGAAATGAAGGGACACAATAAGAAATACCAAGCCAAAGAAAGTTAAGATGATGATAAAGAATTAAGTAATCAAGGGTGAGAGAAATGTTATCAGAAATAACTCCTTTCTTGATGAGGCTGATGAAATTGCTAGAGAAGGGTGGCAGGAGTGTTCAGTAAATGTAGTTGTACTGTTTGGAAGGGATAGGACAGGAATTTTATGCTTGTAATCTGATAGCCTTTAACAATGAAATCAATGGCAGGAATTGGATTTATGTATTTTTATACAGCTAGTCCAGCTAACCAGGGAGCCTGGAAATATCTAATGGGTTCTCACAGATTAATTCTCCATAGATCTGGAAATACAGGACAAATTTCCAGAGGCTAAGAGAAAATTGAATCCAGTATTTTAAAAGGAAAAGAGATTATCTGAGTGATTATAGGTGCGTTAGACAAAACATAGAACAATTATAGGAGTGATACATAGTTAATGAACAATAAATAGTATTTAGTGTCATTTAATATAAGTTTATCAGAGATAGATCCTTCAGTCGAACTCAGTATGCTTTCCAATATCATCATGTTAATTGATGAAGGTAACAGTGGCAATATAATGCTACTGCTTTCGTGACAGGATTTCTGTAAGCCGTTGTGTTAATTATATCAGAATGGCTTGATTAGTTATCAGAATTGCAGCATATGGACACAGCATCTCTGGGTTGGCAYGAAGATTAATTAAATTATAGGCTTCAGGGTGCATCTGGTGTGGGGAGATATAGCAGATGGGAGAGAAATCCATTCTCACTTCTGCCCTATTTAACACTTTTTAACAGTGGTTTAGTAAAAACATATTATTGTTAACAAAGTTCAGATGTGGCATGAAAATTGGAGGAATTTATAATATCATGAGACTAAGGCAGTGTGAATTACTTGGTAACTACTTCAGTTCAAACAAACATCAGGTTCACAATTTGCTGGCTGTGCTTACAGGATGTTGGACTCTGTCCTGGTGCACCATAATGAAAAAAGCATTTTAGAGTYGCTTGCGAAGAATTAACTGGAGTGTGCACCCTGGATGTACAGGAGATAGCAGGAGTTGGCACTGTTTGGTTTTTGCTCTTGGAGAAAGGAACAAACTGAAGCCTATTAGTATTTTGTTATTATCTTGGTTTGATTCTGTCTGTTAACTAAGTGGCCTGTCCTATCATAAACAAATCAGTTCCACATGCCCTCCATTCAGCTGTAGGCAAAGCTTGCCCACATATCTGGTCCAGAATATGCCTGAATAGCAGTGAAAACTGTCCTCAAAAAACTTCCTGCAGTCTGTATTCACCCTTGAGCCTTATTTGAGAACAATCATCTAACTCATGGAAATAAATATATCCTAAATCTTTTATATGTATTCTTTTAAATGATGCACTGAATATTTAAAACAAACTGATGACAAGAGCCTGGAAAGAGTATTATGAGTGATTAACCCAAGCAGCAAAGGTGACYTACAGATATAATATTCCTGATAAAATAGTCACAGTTTATATTTCCAGTGAGTTTGAATTAAAGAGAGAGAAAAAAAATTCTCTGTAGAGAACTTCTAATATAAATTGTTGGGTTGGTGAGCAATTTGTGAAAACGAACTGCCTAAATGTGCTCTTGTTTTGCTTTAKTGTGAGTTCTGCTGTACATTTTTATTGTGATGCTGATCAGGTTTCCTATTTTTTGGTGCAGATTACAGGACYGGCCCTTGCTTCACTTTGGTGACCAACCAGATGTGCCAGGGACAGCTCAGTGGAATTGTCTGCACGAAAACSCTGTGCTGTGCAACTGTTGGGAGAGCGTGGGGCCATCCCTGCGAGATGTGTCCTGCCCAGCCCCACCCCTGCCGCCGAGGCTTCATTCCCAATATTCGAACAGGGGCCTGTCAAGGTAAGTTAGCAGCAAAACTTCCCCAAAAGCTGCTGAAGTTGTTACCGGATTAATCTTAATTGAGTTACACTGCGGTGAATAACCTGTCCTAAGCCATTCTCAGCTATATGTGTGAAGAATGGAAAAACACTGTCAGATGCATTACTTCATGATTCAGTGASTGCCTGATGTTCAAGTGAGTACATTAGTAACTCAGGTCATGTGAGAGCAGCCAGAATCTTAATGAATTTCTCACTGCCAGCAGCCCTTTCCCTTGGTTCTGAGTGTACCACTCGATCATTCTGTGGAGGAATTTGTTCTGTTTCAGAGGGCACTGAAAACATACAAAAATCAATCTGTGGCATACTACCCCATGTATCCAGTGTGGGATTTTTCAGCTAAAAGTTCTTTAATTCGGATTCATCTTCGATGTCTTACCACTTGGAGCTACACTGCKTGGACTTGGAGAAAAGTGCCTGTCGTGCCACTTGTAATGCCCTATTATATATTTTATACAATTTTGGAAATGCATTTGCATTTGTTTCAAATCATAAAATCCACCCAGATGTTGCTTACTTATTTCAGAGCATGCCTTACCATAGAAAGTCCTTAGACTGCTTTTGGCTTTTATTCTAATACTTCCAGCTGTATAAATTCTTTTATTGTCTGGATGTCTGGCAGGAAACAGGAGAAAGTTAACAGGGGCAACTATGTATTAAACTGATGTGGATTATACATTCCCAGCACCATATCTTTGGGGCCAGTTTATTTCAATCTGTCTAACATTTTCTAATAAGTTACAATATTTTTGAAAATAGGGAAGATAAAGGTTATGAATCAATGGGYAGTTTTATGTAATCATTAAACTCTTGTGAAGAACTGCAAGGCATTCCATTGCATTAAAAATGTAGATATCCTCTGTCACAAGCCAAGTCCTGTTTGGTGCCTGCAGACAGACAAGATGGATGTGGTTGTGTGCCCTGTGTGATGTGTCCATATTTTGACCTCAATGATTCTGTTCCTCCTCTCACTGTAAAGGTCAGCTCTAAATTGTGCAGAAATCTGTGAACTGAGGTTCTGGACATTTTTGAAAGCCTATGTACAATAAATATGTGGCCCACACCCCTGAACTCATGCCACACCTAGTTAGATCCCTGTTGTTTGTGTCACAARAAAGCTGCAGCGAACTCTCCAAAGGGTTTGTGCAGTTTGGAATAAGGATACTTCTGCTTACTGGTCTGTATATGGTGCCAACAGAGTTTTGGCCCTGTATGTTTGACTTGTATTTTCCAGTTTTCCCTTCTTAAGTATTGTGTTTGTAATTTCAACAGATTTTTTTATGGAATCAYGTATTAGCTTTATTTTTCATGCAATGATACTAAATCCTTTTGAAATCAGATAACATCCATTCAGACTGTAGACGTTTCAGGGATTTCACATCCCTATTCAATCTAAATAAAGGAAAACAGGTTAATTCCAGGATTTCTGAAGACAAAAAGGAATCATTATTATTGTGTGGAGAAGTCAGAAAAAGTAAAGCAGAAGGGAYGTCAAGGTTATCTTCAAAAGTAAATAGAATATCACCGCCCAAAATTTGAGTTTGGCTGAACGTTAAATTAGTATCACAGCTGAGATTTTTAAAGCTACAAAGAAGAGAARTTAAACCAAAAGGTGGGATTTTGAAACAGACACCATGACTCAGAAGCATGACTTCTGTTTTTTTAATTTTTGAGGTTTTTTAAATTCAGTCCAGTGCCACGAAGTCTGGCTGATGACTGTTWCTAAAGCAGAGCCCTTTTCTGTAGCTCAAGTCCCAGCAGCAATGTGGCTGAGTGGAGGCTGCTGGGGCTGTGCTGGTTCTGTGACCTCCCAGTGCAGGGGTTCCCTCAGGGCCAGCTCTGCTCTGCCTCTGCTGCTGCAGCCCAGCCTGGATCAGTCATGAAGGCATCTTTACATAACGCTTTGCCATGTGCTGCAGATATGCCCCTTGGCATTCCTGAAACTTCTACTTGAGGCTCGCMGGAAAATTGCCTCTTAGCCTTTTGCACAGACATAATACTGTGCTTTTCAGGCTTCAGGACACAGTACAGCTGTCTCTCTGGGATTTCTAAAAGGAGATTTGAAGGCAGCATCTCCTTCAGCTTGTGTCATTGCATTGAAACCTGTGTCAGTGTGAAGCCCAAGAGCTCAAGCAAGCAGGTTTTATCAGCAGCGGCTGGTTCTCCTGAGGAGATGGGGGAAGTGTGAGCATTTGGATCAGAGAGGAGCACTCTGTGCTCCTGAACGAATTTCTGAGCAGCAGACAGGGCAGCCCCTGGGGACTGYAAGCCAGACTTCCCCAGTGTTCCATTGCAATGCCACTCCTCCTTTAGCCTCTTTTCTGTAGCTGTTACTAAGCTGTAGCAACACTTCTGCAGCTAAGTGACGACACACATGTTGTTGTGCTAAAATAATTSTGAGGCCAGAAACTGGGGCCTCTTGAAAATGTTTGTCTTGAGCTTACTACCTAGCCTGTGATATCATCTTTGTTGTTTCCCTTTCCTCAGTGAAAAAAATTAAAGTCAAAGAAAGAAAAACAAAACGGGAAAACCCCTCCAAATTTGTGTATGTCTATGCAAGTCTTTAGTCGTTTCTCCTGAGACATTAATTATGTCTATGAAACTTTTGAAAGTCAAATCCTAACCACTAATATCATTGCTGCTGATCTTGCTGGAGTGTCAAGTTAATAATTTCCATCAGTAATGACTCTGCAATTCCTGTGCCTCTCCATGAGGCCYCCTCCATGCACACTGCAACTGCTCCTCTGTGCTGGTGGCCTAGGCATTGTGTGGGGTTGCCAAGATTTTTGAGGGGGTAAGTGATTCTGGGTGACCAGCTTTAGACACTTCAAAGAAACTTGAATTCTGGCAGGCTGCGTTCTCTGCACACCATTCCCCAGATGTTTTGGAAAAACAAGCAATAGCAGTTAGATATTTAATGTCTGTAACAATAATAATCATGTGATTTCTTGCAGAAAATATTTAGAGTACTGTATTTAATCATACTTTGCATAGAGTAATTACAAAATGAGTGTCTGTTTTCCCAATATTATGATGGGTGAAGAATGGATTTAGGCRTATTTAATTTCTGTGTAGACAAAGTATTATGGCTGTTCTTGAGAAATGAAATAAAAGTGGGTGTTTTTTCCTTTTTTATATCACAGATGTGGATGAATGCCAAGCCATCCCTGGGATCTGTCAAGGGGGAAATTGCATTAATACTGTTGGATCTTTTGAGTGCAAATGCCCAGCTGGACACAAGTTTAATGAAGTAACACAAAAATGTGATGGTAAGAACTTCTAGAACTTTCTTCTGAAAGTAGAAGGGGGAGAGTCTTTGTTTGAGGGACCAACTTTAACAGTTTATAACAAACTTTATGTCTCTTTTGCCTTGAATATGCAAATAGCATTATTCACAACAAATACAAATATGGGTACTTTCTCCCAAACCAGAGAATGTTTAATATTGGCCCGGCAACTTTTGTAGCTTTTTATTCATGTGACATTTCAGACTTGAAGGTTCATCTAACATTAAACATTAAAACATCAAAGCCACTTCCTAACTGATAAGTTGCTTTAGAAATACTTGAGGCACRTGTTTCTTTGTGGATCTTTTGACCAAAAAGTGTATTTGAGTGAAAGGTTCAACACATTCTTATCTACTCAGGCAAACTGTATTTAACATAAGTGGGAGTTCGACACTGCTGGGTGAAGACTGCTGGGCTGTGCTCTAAACTCACAATGCATATRTTACAGAAGTACAAAAATTTTATCTTCGTTTTCTGGTCATCCTAACTTGGGGATAGAGCAGGTGCTAGATATTAGTGTGGAAATATATTGAACCTTGCTAATTTTGAACTGTGATTTGATAGTATTTTTTCTCTTTCTAATATAATAATCAAGCATAGATGTCTTCTTTGCTGTAAGAGAATTTGGAATACATAAGGAACATAGTACTAAAATGTGCCAGTTGCACGTTATTGATTTGTATTTACCGTGAAGTCCAGATAGTGTTTAAACTCTTATGACTGATTCTACTTTCAGTCATTAGAYAAAAATTAACTTAATTTGAGCAGACAAGTTTCATAAGTGTTTAGCAGTTTTGGAATGCTAGCTTTCAGTACCATAAAAGTATTTGTGAGAGGAAGGTGTGCATTCACCATCCTTTCTTGCATCAAATGTTCTTTAAGAAGTGCTCAAAACTTTTAAGTCATTTTAGAAGAATTATGACTTACTCTTTCAGAAGAAAARTCCCTGTTGTAGGCAAAACTTTGTAGTTTCTTTTCAGGTTAGGGAGAGCAATTCAGAACTTGTACACAGGATGGTTTACATATTGTCTGCCAATGATTTTGGCAGAATGCAACTTACATTTAAGATAGAACAACATTGCAAGTGTTTCCTTCTGTGGATGAAGTACCAAGAATGTGGTGAATAGGAGAGACTGAACATGTGCCTTGTTAAGTGTTAGTATGTGAAAAGCTGAGAGCTCTAGGCTGCATTTTATAAACATTTTGATGATATTTTACAATTGCCAAATCATCTTGAAAAAAACCCCAACCAACAACCAAAGAACAAAAAACCCCCGAACAACCACCACCCTCAGAACTTGCACTTGCTARCAGTTAAAGAACTGAATTTAAGAACCTGGTATAGGTTGCTGTGTTCCCAAATCTTGCCCCAAATTTCCTTCCCCATTTGTGAAATCCCTTTGYAGTGATCACCTGGCTGCAAAGATCAAATGAATTTTTCCTTCTTCAGTTTCATACCTATTGATTTTTGAGCCTCTACAGACAGTCACTTTCAGTGCATCTTCATATTGCATGTACCAGTCAGTTTTAGTTAAAGCTGTGTTGGTATTGCTACAATTCCAAGAATGAAAAGTACCACCTTTATACCACTGAAATAGGCATGAMATAGGATAGAAACTCAACATTGAGCATGATCATGCAACAACAGCATATCCTTTCTGTTCTTTTTAAATTATCCTTTGAATTYTGTAAGACAGAACAAGACAAGTTGTTTGTTTGACAGTAATTAACTATAGTTAATTCTGATACATGGTAAATAAMATCTGATTGTGTGTTTGGTTTAGCYTYCTATTTAGCAAGTAGGACTTCTGGCAGTTGTAACATGTCCTTGGTCATTGATTTAGTTCAGCTGGAAGCTACCTGCTGAATTATCAGTACTGTTTCTTAAAGTAAGATTATAATAACAATTGTCAAGTACAGGGAGACAGTCAATAAGATGGGAAATCAGATATGTTGGCTGAGGTTCTCTTTATCAGCATAACCGGTGGAAATCTGTGTTTTAAGTGCTACATTYTTTCACTGCTTGATACAACCATTTCTTTTTCATTTGCATTAATACTGAGGTAAATTCTTTTTTTTGGTGGTGACCAGGAGAGTAATTTTTCCTGGAGTGGCATTTAAGTCTGCAAGCACATCAAGTATACTTACCTTTGTAAAACTCCCATACTTAACAATGACAATGTCGGTTATATGGATGTCAACAGTAATATAAATAGTGAAATACTGTTTGGGTTAGGCTTAACCCTAAAATAAAGCGTGATAATTTTGCTTTTAAAAAGGTCAGCCTCTATATAAACAGTGGCAACACTGACTTTCAGATAAACATAGGCAAATTTGAGTCAGAAAATGCTTGAATCTGATCCATTTAGGATTGCATTTTTCTCTGTTAATTAAGGGCTTTATTCAGACCAAAATTCAATTTCCACATATTTTGTCACTGAGACTTACAGGACTCCTGTGGTGTATAATCTTTGAACAGAAGCCAGAAGTCTCATAGCAGTGCTCCCAGGGCACTGGGACTTGAGGCTTTGGCARCATCCTCGAAGTAGCACTAAACAAAAAGTCACACCCCTCTCCCACACCCAAGTGAGGAATGTGACCCACATCAGGACAGCTAGCAAGATGMTGGGGAAGAATGTGTGCACAGGGGACCCAGGGTCCTGCTCCACTTAGGATGGCTCAGTCTGCAAACTTGGRTTATCTGTGTGCTACTCCAGTTCCTCCACTGCTTTCCTGCAAAGGCAAGGGGCCACAAAAATATTAGAGCTTCCT
Source organism: Malurus melanocephalus (assembly GCF_030028575.1). Taxonomy (NCBI): domain Eukaryota; kingdom Metazoa; phylum Chordata; class Aves; order Passeriformes; family Maluridae; genus Malurus; species Malurus melanocephalus. Next base: position 1,344,808 of record NW_026623348.1, on the reverse strand, counting down.
GTGCTTTGCTTGCAAGAGCAGAAGTTGCTACTTTTTATATTATTGAATTTTTATATTACTGTCTTCACAGAAGTAGAACTGAGATCCTCTCTACTTGCTGAAATGTTGGTTWACAGTCCTGTGGGACTTTGGGTGTTCCCTCATCTGCTGGGGCCAAATTCCAATTTAGGCGTTACATTTAAATTCTTCCAGTCCTTTTTAATGACTACAGTATTATTCACTCCTTGCCTTGGTGTGTTGGGTGGTGTTGCCGTAGTTCATCTCAGAAATGTTTGTGGCTGGTGAAATCATTATTACAGTCATGTGTCTATCTGTTCGWAGGTCTCTGGAGGGGAGGTTGGGTAGGGTCCTGTGATGCCATTATTTCTAGCTGGATGCTCCCTGTCAGCAGAGCAACTGGGTGATTGTAGATGGCTGTGACAAGCAGATGTCAGTGGTCAGCCTGGAGAATAACCTCCCTTTGTGCTCTGTTTGGCTGATTCCTCCTGTAGGTATCATGGAAAAGCGTGAGCTGTTTTTAAGCTCAGCAGAACTGCAGGTTCCTAAGAGATGAGAGCAGTGCTAATTAGATACAGCTGCATTGTTCAGACAGTCACTGGAAACCAAGGGGAAAGTAACTGCACATCACAGGCRGGCTACTGGTGGTAATTAAGGAGCACTTGGGCTGACATAGGTTATTTTTCACATAGCTGTAGATAATRTAAACTAGCTGTGGAAGAAACTCTTCAAGTGCCCTTCTGCAGCTATGATGAGTTGTAAGAGAATATTTGTCAGATTTTTCTCCTGCAGACTTTGAAAATTTTTCTGCATTGTATCTATGATGATGATTTAGATGTATGGATTGAGATTTGTTAGTGAAGAMAATCATGAGATAGTAATTATATTTTAAAATCACTGACAAAATATMAGGGGACTTCTGGACATGGCCTGATTTTCTGCAGTAGATATTTCAGTTATATTCTTGAAATCTGTTGAAACTTCAGAACATTGATTTAGTGGAGAAAGTCAGGAAAGATAATTTTTGTTGCCTGYGGTCATCCCAGGCTGTAGTCCTGTCAGATTGCATTAGTTGAACAATACCTAGCTGCTCAGTGCTTTTGTGTGGGGGATTTCCAAGACAAAAACTGAGTGCAGTAAGAAGGACAGGCAGTTCAGTAGGTGGTACTTTGAGTACTCTTTGAGTCTGTATTGAACCAGAGCCTCAGTGAAGTACCAGGAGATGCTGTGCTGCTGGAGATAATGGTTAAGCTCCTGATCACTGTGGTCATTTCACAACACAGTTTGCTTAATTCTAGTATGCAGAATTCAAACTGGACAGCTTTCAGTTTTCTTATAGTTAGTAAATCTCTTCTGCAGTTTTAAGTTTTTAATCCATCCTTATTAAGCAGTAAAACTTTTGCAGTTTATAGATAATTTTTTTTAGGTTCTGTTTATAAGTTGCCTAACAAAAGATGCAAATTGAAAACCGCTGATTATGCTGTGAATTTGATCATTACTACTAATTATAAAATACCTCTTCTTGTGCCAAAACTAATTTAGCTAACCTGCCCCTGCATCTTTTTGTCTTGAAGATATCGATGAATGTAGCACCATTCCTGGAATTTGTGATGGAGGAGAGTGTTCAAACACAGTTAGCAGTTACTTCTGCAAATGCCCTCCAGGGTTTTATACAGCTCCTGATGGCTTAAAATGCATAGGTGAGTAGAATCCTGTGAACAGTAGGACTGCAGGTGTCATCAACATTCATGAACATCTAAAATGGGTAAAAATGTATCAGGAAAGTATTTCAGCTTGTGAACTTGAAATCCTTCTTTTATGTAGAAGTACATCATGTGCCTGTATATATATTCTGAAATGAGTTTTTCGTTTCTAGGATATTTCATTTCCTGGATGCCAATGAGAGTTGCTTTTATTGCTTCAGATTAATAGCTTCTAAATTGCTGTGGATCATTAAATCATTGATTGCTGCCTGCACTTAATATTTGTGAGCAGGATTCACCTTTCTGTAACAAAATTTTTCTAGGGATACACAACCTGTATTTGCTTTTTACTTTTTATAGTTACCACTCAGTCAGGACTGCCCAACATTCACACCCATGKCATATTCCTGCAGTTTCCCAGCATTTTTAGCCCTGGTATTTGTAGGCTGAAGTAATCCAGCTAAAGAATTAGAGTTTTAAATGATGGCAAGTATGATAAATAATGTGTCAGACTATGAGCCATCATTAAAATTTTGGCTTTGTGTTTAAGGCAAAAATGGCTGAATGGGAAGCACCATCAATTGTCTGCAGGTATTTTGGATTTGTGTGTAATATGCAGAGTCCCACTTGCCATATTGACAGGGTCAGAGCCCAGATCTGTATTGATGCTGGGCAAAACGTGTAATCTTGATTTAATTGCAACATGCCTGTCCTGAGTGAAAAGTGTCAGCTGAATGTGTCTGTTCTGTTAGAGAGGAGGAAATGCTTCTGAGAGGTGTATCCCTTAGGAGACTCAAACTAAGCAGCGCTGGGGCCAAATATCCAAAGGATGCTTCAGGAGCTCCATTATTACAAACCTTTAAGAAAAGATAAAGTAAAGTAACTCTCTCCTTGAGCTGAAGAGCAGAAATAAGAGAAGGGCATTTCATCCCAAGTACATGAAGAGTGCAGTGAAGAAAGCTGTTAGCCCATACTTCCAACTGACATAAATTTGTTTGGTCTGTGCTACTTTTGATGGCCTCTTTTTAAGCAATATCTCTGCAGGGGTACTGGAGAACAGTTTCGAGTGCAAGGAACTCTATTTGATTTTTAAGAGGGTAGGTGAAGGAGTAACTATGTGTGGCAGTTTAGCCAGGTACCAGCGGAAAATGAAGAACTGAAAACTGATTTTTGTCCCCTCTGATTTAGATTTCCATCATATGATGATATGAGTGATATAAATAAAGTTTGGAAATAAAGGCCAACCCACTCTTTTAGCTATGCTGCTGGTAATGTTCATGTTCAGGGCTCCAGCTAATAAAAGGCAGAACTCTCACAACATATCACTATATGCCAATTTCCTCAAAGTAATAAGAAACTTCCTTTTTTTTTTAATATCCACTTAAGTAGCTAGTAAATTCTGGAAAGCACTGTTACTAGACAGATGAATCCCCATGCCCTGGATAATTGAGGTACTGTTGCTTTAGGGAATGATGYCTGCTGTTGTAAGACTGTATCTGCAACTTTTTCCACTACATCTTGAAAAGCAAGGATTTGTATATTTTAGAAACAAACTTGGTCTGGTTTATCATGCAGCATCAAATCACATCACAGCTTACATTGAATTTGACATGATGTGACATATTGTGAAACAATTCCTCAAAGCTTCAGATGGTATCACAAGATTATTTTTTATGGTTTTTTTTAATCCCCTCCACATTTTCTTGTCCTTCTCTAAGCTGAGCTATCTCTGTGCAATGTTGTTAGAGCTGAGTATACAAAATCTGGGTACAGGACATTCTTTGTAGAACACATGCTTACCCTTTTCAGACAGGAAGCCAACACATCTCCATAAACAGTGTGATGGCACCAGTTAAAGCTGCTCTTTCTTGCCTGCAAACCCATATCTCATCAAATCACTACATACTTCAGCTGGGGAAGCCATGACTAATGAAAGATGAATTAATGCTTTGAGAGCTGCAATCTGAATTTATTGCTTTGTGCCCGTGCTTTCAAATCAAGGCTTAATTGATCTGGTACTATCTTTAATTGAGATGGTGCTGCAATTTTTCTTTAGGGGCGCAGAAGCATATGTTGTTATATACTGAATATATGTTTTTACTGCATTTTTGCCTCTGTTAACTCATCGCTGTTCCATATTTCACTGCAGCTTTCTCACAGGAAGTGTTACACTTGAGCCCAAAGCAATCCAGATCTTACCTAGACTTTTCTGATTTTCTGATTCTTGTGACGTTGCAAGGGCTGTGTCACCAATAATGTAACTCACTCCAGAAAAATGAGACCTTTCCCTTTTGTGAGTCACATTCCTCATTGTACTGATGGTTGGACATCTCTTTCTCTCGGCAGACGTGCGCCCTGGGTTCTGTTTCTCCACGCTGAGCAACGGGCGCTGTGGCAATCAGCTGCCGCAGCCGCTGTCCAAGATGCAGTGCTGCTGTGACAGCGGCCGCTGCTGGGCCTCTGCTCCAGCCACRGCTCCAGAGATGTGCCCCATCCGATCCACGGGTAAGAACCCACCTGTGCTCTCATCAGTATGGTTGGACAGTGAATTAGCATGGTTTTTTGGGTTTTTTTTCTGTAATGTTTTCATTAAAGAGCTACACATAATGGTTGTGGCTGAGGGGCATCTTGGCAGATTGTTTAGTCCAACTCTCCTGCTCAAGCAAAGCCTCCTGTGGCAGGGTGCTCAGCACCCCCAGGAGGGCAAACAGAAAGAGTTATTTGTTGCTAATTAGTGTTTTCTAGCCAAGTTATTCTGACCTTACCTGGTTCAGATCTATTTTCAACATCCACTTCAAGCTCAAGTTGCTTCCTCTAGACCCTTCTAATACATCYCTATTCCCTCTGCATTTTCATTCTCATTGGAAAACTGGGATTTCCTTCCTCATGACAAGCTTTCTAAGGTGCTCTATGTATTTGCTGAAATTGGACACAGAGATGGATTCTTTCTGCTACCAAAATGTGCTGTTTATTGTTATTTTATGTTTATTGCCTCCCTGTGTATTGAAATCTGCAGATAATGCATCACTTGAATTGAGAGAAAATGGTGAGATTGTGAAACTAAGTATGAGGGAGTTGAGGGAAGACGATTGTGAGATTGGTTAGGACTGGAAACCTAAAAAAATGCTTTGAAAAAAAGAAAATACAAGAAATGTAAGAATTGATGGGATGACGTTAAGGGAGGTGCAGAGTTTATGAAGGAATGGGATTGTAACACTATAGCAGTGCAACTCTGAAGAAATTGTTAGAGCTCATGTACAGGCTTTTATTATTTTTGTTTTTAATCCTTTGAGTGAAACTGCATAGTATTGGAGCAGAAATCCACAATCAGAACTCTTGGAAGACTTTCTGTCACTGTCTTATKAATGATACTTAAACATCCTGAAAGTTCAAAACTGGCTAGAATAATGCTAAAATAGTGCTTTCTATTAATAACCATCTGAAATAGGAAGACAAGGAGAATKTTTTCAGTCTTAGCACAGTTTTCATCAAGTAATTTCTAATTAATCATATCTAACTAGTGAATAGCTGGGTGGAAAAGTAAAGTAATTTGGCCAAAGCTGCAGACTGGAGACGTCATGGAGAAGGAGCTAGAACCCAGGACTTCCTGACTCATAAATCCATTAAAGGTCTTCCATGGTTACATGCCACTTCTTTTTTGGTTTTGCTTCTGACCTGGGATATAAATTGGGGCTATAAATTACTCTTTTAAAAAGTGCTTTGAAATTCTTTGAAAGGCTTTACATGTATTTAAGGTATTGCTGTCATTGTTGAATCAAGTTCAGTTGCTCTTTACTTAGTGTATCCTGAGAAAGCAAGACAAGGAATTTAGAGCTGTCAGTGGCCCAAAGTCTCTTTACTTCTGAGATGGAAATTTACTGCACTATAAAGGGGAGCACTAGCTGCATAATGTAACTGAGTAGCTGAATTTTCAGTGTAGGCAGCAGACCCAGTTGCTACTACAAAATAGGTTGTTTATTGCTAGAAATTACACATGGAGATTAAAGTTGCAATAAAAAAGGCTTGCACTGTGTTTTTAACATGGCAGGAATTGCTTATGTGGGATAACAGGGTTTACCACTGACRCTATTTAAAGACTAAAATAAAGGAACAATAGAGGGAAATGCAGTGACACATGAAACGAACTGATCACCCAACAGCATTAAATAAATGCAAACATCATAATCAGGAAAAGCAGAACTTTAGGCTATGATGTTTTTTTAACAAATCCTCTGTGATTCAGGAAGTGCTTCTAATGTGTTTTACAGGTGGAAGTAGASATGAGATGAAAGTGTTGAAGGCTGAAATATCCATCCTAGTTTTCCCAAAATTTACTTTATTTTTCTGTTCTCATTTTTTTTTAAATTGTTTCAGGAATTCATTCACCTCTAGATTTTTTTTCCACATTATATAATTTCTCTGTTGTGCCACAGACTTTAAATTTTGAAATTCAGAGATACTGGCTGCACAAATAGTTACTTGTGTACACACAAATTGTGAACATGAATTAGGTCAGCTGGAAATGTGGTCTTTGTGATACTCTGTGTGCATTTTTTGGATGGCAAATTCCAAACCCACACTTCCCAAAGACAAAAGAGTTGTGGGCAAGAGGAAAAGTGGGGCAGTAGGGCAGATGGCTCTGATGGAGATTAACAATGGGAGAATGCATCACACTCAGCACAGACCATGCTTACAGCAAAATAGATCATTGTCCCATCATCTGGAAAAGGATGAATTTCTGTGCATCTCACTTGGTTTCTCTTTGGCTACCCTCCTTAGCCTGCACCACATTTGGTTTCTGCTTTTATTGGCAAACTTAATTTTCACAGGGAAATAGTGTTAGTTTATTCATTCTCTAATTGGTTTTGCCTCATTGCTTGTATTTATATGTCTTTGTTTTAGGAGGTTAACTTTTAAGAAATCCAGTTGGAACTGGGCTTTTTTCCCTGTTCAGTATTTTTCTAACTCTGTGGCAAGCTTTCTATTAAATTAACTTGGGATCAAATCCAAAGTCCTTCTTTAGGTAAACTTCACACTAAGTTCACCAAAGACTTTTGCTTGAAAGAAGACTAAGTAGTTTAGGATCAGGTCCCTGCCTCACTGTTCAATTTCATGTCCAGAATGTCAGTTCTGTTACCTTTTTACTGACAGTCTTCTGACAAGTAGTGTTGGGATTCTGTGGATTAATGACTCAGTTCAGAGAACAAAGCTTGTTACTGTGAGGAAAACATAGAGGCTCACATTTTCCAGATTATTTAAGTTTTGTTGTGGCTAATCTGAAACACTGCAGAAAAGGGAAGAGTTGGATTAAATGGAAAAGGCTGTGAGAGTCTAAAAAAGCATTCATGTTTTCACATTTCAGATGAGTATCGTAAATTGTGCACAGTCGCTGCTATGCTGCCAGCAAGGCCTGACCTTCCTCCGGTCCGTCCTGACATCATCCCTCGTCCTGAYGTCATCCCTCCACCGATCATTCCTGGTGTTTACCCTCCTCCACATCCAGAAATCATCTATCCATCCCGGGTGCCACCACCTCACCGTAAGAGACAAAGAAATAACTTCTCCTTGCACCATGTGCAATTTAGCCTCTTTGAAAACATGTGTTTCTCAGGAGCAGTGTGCCCCCTTCTGCTCTTGGTATCTTTTACTTACTTTATGTGGACAAGGTACCTATTTCATTGTTTTTCCCTGTAAAGATAGGTTTCAAAAATTACATTCTCATTTTCTGTACTGTGGCTCATGTATTGTAGTAGTTACATTACTGTTATTTTAAGGCTGTTGTGAGCTTTACTGCACGTCAGCACTGAGAAGTATGAATAGCCCTTTGACTAGGTTTTTACAGGTATTTACATTAAAGGTATTTACATTAAAGGTATTTACATTAAAGAGCTTGTCTGAGAGAAAGCAACTTTTTTCAGGTTGCTTTCTTCACTTGCACTTGGCCACGTAGGAAATGTGCTGATAAAAATTACTCTGCTGGACACTGAGACTGACCGAGTGCACAGAAAGAACTATTTTGGTGAGACACATGGATGGATTAATTTTCTCTAGAGTAAGAAGGAAGCCAGAGAGAGCAGACTACCAATACAGAGCAGCATACCAATATAATATAGTCCTTATTCTGTCCCTTGCTCAGAGAATTTACTACATGCCCATGTAGGCATGTGCCACCTGAAATTGTTTGGCGTGCACATACTCTTTTGCAAGTAAACAGAAGCTGATTTTGCCCRTGCTCTGTGCAGAGGCAAGCAGTCTCTGCTTGCCCTGGCACCAGCTGAAACTATTTAGTCTTGATTCAGCACCAAGCTGAGCTAATAAACCTAAGAGGCAAAGTATTTTAGCTGAGGCTGACACTGCACTGACGTATCTGCACAGCTTCTGGTCAGCTGGGAGCAGGGACAGAGCCAGCTCACGCCTGCCTGCCAAGGACAGTATAGGCTTATTCCCAGAGTTATCCCTGCCCTCCTCACTGCTATCTGGGAAAGCAAAAATAATGAACCAGTCTTCCTGCTCTTTGCTAATCTAGGCTTTTAGTAGAGTCCCTGCAGTGCCACACACCCACTTTACCTCTCGGTGTGAACAGACTTGGTCCTCTTTGGCAGGATGAGAACAGAATCAGACTAGCCACAATGAAAATTTCTGTCAATATTAGCTGTTTTCAAACCAACCTCCTAGAGTCAAAGCTCCATTTTCTCTCTCCCATTCCACTATGTAATTCACATTACAATGAAAGGTAAATGGGAAATCCTTTTAATGGGAAATCCTCCTCAAGTTGCAGATAATCAGAAGCTATTATGATGAATTATTAAAGTATTTTTCCAACTGTTGTTATTTCAGCGATCTTGCCGGTGAACTTAACTGACTATTGCCAAACATTCCGACATCTCTGCCGTAATGGACGTTGTATTCCCACTCCTGGGAGCTACCGCTGCGAGTGCAACAAAGGATACCAACTGCATGGTAGAGAGGAATGCATTGGTATGTGCTTTTCTGCTGTAAATCACAGAGGGGAATTTGATTTTAAAGAAAAAAACATTCTTCTCTGCACAATGTAACAACTGAGATCTTAAATAGGAGAGCCCCGCCTTCAAAAAAACCCCAGTCAAGAGACTTTGAAGAACTGATTGATTTCAAAAACAAACTTACTTTTACATCAATTTTGCCTTTAAAACAGTATTTGACAAATCTTYTAACAAAATTATACAGAAACAAGGATTTCTTATTTTATTAACCCATGACTATAATGTGTTTATTAGTGATTGAAAATGATASCTCTAAAATGCTGTCAACTTTTTGAGGATGCAATGACCTGTTGTTAAAAAAAACCATAATTGGTTTTTTGGGCTTAGTAAGATTTGCAAGCCCTCTTTCAGCTCTTGAGTAGTATCTTGTTGGGATTTTGAGACCTTTGGAACTCAGCAAGAGCTCAATGATAGAAACAAGGATTACCTGTGTTTTACAGGCAAGATTTTGGTTCTGTCAAAATCTGTGTCTTCGGTGAATCTGGGAATGTGGAGATGTGGGATTAAGGCCTCTACCTTTCACAAATGCAATATCTTATCTTACTGAAAGTTCTCTTTTCCCGGCTCTTGCTTATCTCAGAACATGGGATCTTTTTACTTGGATCTCAGTGGTGTCCCCTTTTCTTTCAGATTGAAGGGYGCTATTTCTCCAAGTACAAAATGATGAAATACCCCTGCAGGCAAAAATAACTTTCAGCCAGTGTCGTAATAAAATTATATTGTCTGTGTTCCACAGATATTGATGAATGTGAAAGGAATCCATGCATTGGTGGAGACTGTGTGAACACCCAGGGATCCTAYGTCTGCCAGTGCCGTGTTGGGTATCAGAGCACTGCCACCAGAACAGAGTGCCGAGGTAATGTGCTGTTGCATGCATGTCAGCAGGGAAAATAGTTTTTAACCAAAATTTAAGAGATGGTTCAAATATGAGAGGTTAAAGAAAAAAAAAATCAGATATGGCAGTAAAAATGATTAACCTTCTGCAACTGGCTATTCACAGACTGGGTTATGAGAAAAAGCGTTTTTATCTTGTGCTGAAAGCATTTTGGCACTWTTTATGGCTTTGAAGTGGAAGAGTTATATATATTTTTTTTAATATTAAGACATTTTTTTCTTTTGTTACTTGAAGATCTCAAGGACAATTAAACATACCTTCTTTGAAGAAACCCTTTTTGTATAAAAGAGTAAGAAAGTTGGGGGGAAAGATGAGTCTTCCAGTCAGTAAACATAAGATTACACTGCCCATGTGTTGCCTCTGCTCACTGTCAGAGAAATAACTAAACATAAATTACAGCAGTGAAAACTTAGATATGGAAAAATAGTGGTGCAATGGGAAGGTCTAGATGCGGAAGCTGTAGAATCCTCATTATAGTTATTTTGAAGATCAGACTCAACAGTAGTCCTGAGGGTCTTCATCCTGTTTTCCTATGGGAGTGGGGACCACATAACTCCTCAGCAGTCAACCAACCCTCTGTCAGGGTTTTGTCACTCCCAAATTATTCTGGGGTAGGAATTCAATTGTGAAAGTGGATGGATGCAATCCTTTATAGTTAATAATATAAATAARTATATAAATATATACTTTTAAAAAATATAAATAAAATTAATAATGAGAGATTTCTGACAGAAGAATGAATGACTGCTGTGATATTCCGTAAGAAATGAAGCAGGATGCTTGACTGCTCAGTCACAACTTGCCTTCAGATTTTGCTTCCTGCACTGAGTCTGAAGCAGAGAGTTTCTAAAAAGCCAAAAAAATGTTATCTGGATTAGTGTTTTTTTTTCCTTCCTTTCATGAATCAGAAAGGTGTTTGTGGTACAGCAGYTTTCTCTCCAGTCCAGCAGGACATGCAGAGCCAGCACCACTGCTGCATGTTGCTGGGGAGTATTTGACCTAGTTGCTGCCAAACAGCATCTTCATAGTTCAGCTGACTGGTGGTGAGGGAGTGCTGAAGGGGAGTCACAACCCTGATGAATTTACTCATGAGTCATTTTTGTCACACGCTTTTAATTTGACTGATTCATTACACAAACACATGGTTGTCAGAAGCCCAGTAGCTTAATGGCATTTAAGTGTGGTCACTTAGCAATTCCTTTTCAGTCTGGGAACYGTGCTTGCTTGACAGCCAGAGCAGAAAATGCTGTGATGTGCAGAATCTTGGTTTTCTAAAGGAAATTTTAGGACTAGTGTAGGGAAAAGCAAAAGGCTAGTGGGGTGCATTTGGCAAAATATACACATAGCACTGGTGCCTGCCAAAATCAGCATTTGTGTAGAATTACTTTGCATGACTACTTTGGATGTTGAGATTTTATTTTTTGCATGCCCAAATGTGTCTGTGATGATGGGCCTTTGGAAATGTATTCCTTACATCTGTGGGAAACGAAATCACCGTAATGACCACATGTTTATCTATTCCTTGCTCTGAGGTTCCAGGGAGGGTTTTTTTCTGCATGATGACTCTGATTGGTGACTGATTAAACATTGCAGTCTGTATTGCAAGCTACTGATTCATCCATTATTAGGATCCTATATAATTTTAGTAGGAATTTGGATGAATGAATAGCCTAATTGGAGACACAGGTGAATTGGGTTGTCATATTATGATGGGTGATCTAAACAAAAAATGCTTCTCAACTGTAGAAGAGAGGATATGAAAGGGACCTCAAAAATAGGTGAAATTTTATGATGATTACCTATGAATGTGTGGGAGTCAAAGCTTTAATCGCTAAGTGCTTACTATAATCTACTYAACATTTCTGACAAGAGGTCAGGCTTTACAGGGAAATGGCAGCAATTTTGGATATTTCAGTGAGAGAGGGGCTTTGATTTTTTGCAGGTTTCTTTGAGGAGAAAATAAATGGTGGTGTTACTTCATTTGAGAACAGAAAAATGTCAGACTAGTGGTGGGACTCTGATCAGTTCTGTATATTTAAAGAAAAATGAGATTCAGTATTAATTTCCAGCAACTTTAGATGGCATTAGGTGCATAAAAATACAAAACCTTAWGAGCTCTAAAAATTAAAAGGCAGAAAATCTTGAGATGCTGTGGCATTTCTGCCTGTCCTAAGGAAGAAAGCTGGAGGAATAGCTGAAKCCAGACAGGTGCAACCAAGGGCCAGAAAAGAGTGGGGAAAAGGGACTGAGCAGAGAGGAAACTCGTGTTTATTCATTGTGGATTGATGATTCTTGTTTATCAAATGAGGTTTAGCAAGCCTTACACTTTTTCTGGAAGGGGAGGGCTGCGAACYGCCGCTGCAGTGAGTGGTCACTGAGCAGCTTGTGCCTGGGTTGGCCTGGCTGCTTGTTTGCAAAACAGTGATTTTGCAATCAGGGAATTCCCAGACTCCTCCCAGAACTACCACAGTTCTGAGAAGGCAAGTATGGGTTCACAGTCTCCAGACGCATCAGTTCCCCTGGCCTAAGTGTCCAGAGAGGGGGAGCATTTGGGAGCACAGCCTGTGCTCCACTGCTTCCTGAAGTGCAGCAGTGCATTTCTACAGAGAGGGCTGGGGAAGGGCATCCCCAGGGTATTTGGRAAGCGTGGGTGCATGATGGATAGGACTGCATGGGCTGGTTGTGATCTCTGTGAGCAGAGACCCCTGTGAGCAGGAATCTCTGGGAGATGGTCCAGGCCTTGATGGAGAGTACYGAACAATCTGAAAAATGTCTAGACAGTCTGTCTCAGCATCTCCTCTCCCCTCCTTTGGARGAGAGGGAGAGCTGCCAGCCTCGTGTGATATCACTATTCAGGTCCTCCAAAGCACTTGCCAAGCACCTCCTGCAGAGAGAGGGAAATGAGGATCTGATTTTTGGAATACAAAGTAAACAGGAGAAATTCTTCTGAGGTGGGAAAGTCTTGAACTTTCCTGTTACCTTACAAAGCAGCAGCAAAAGACACGATTTCCCCTATCTTTCCTTAAGTAGTTAGTACTGTTAAGGTAAAGTTCAGTAAAAATATTTTAATGATGAGCAAAAATGAAAAAAAAAAAACCCAAAAGTTGTGATTCTTGTTTGAGAAAACTGCAGGGTAATATTCAGTGAAATTCATTCCCAGCTACTTGAAATTTCAAGCTATTTTCCACACATTCAGTTATGGAAATCAAAATAAATCATTTATCAGGTGAATACAGTTTCCATGTAGATTTAAAAACCTAAGGGAAGGGGAAATAGGAAAAAAWTCCTCTTAAGAAAGAATCACCCAAAACGTTATTTTTCTTTCTGRTTGGCTTTCAGACATCGATGAGTGTTTACAGAATGGTCGTATCTGTAATAATGGGCGATGCATAAATACAGAAGGAAGTTTTCACTGTGTGTGTAATGCTGGCTTTCAAGTGGCAGTTGATGGGAAAAACTGTGAAGGTAAGACTTTTCTGAARTTACTCCATATCAGTAATTACGGTTGCAAGAGGTTATTCACATCAATGAAGAAGACAAGGACCCCYGGTGGGGGGAAGGGAAGGAACAAGGAGTCAGATTTCCAAATGCCTTCTGCCGTATCTGGGAGGGCAAATAAAATGTCTTTTGCAGCYAGTTCTGCAGCCTTGGCTTGGCAATCCTCAACGGGATGTCTGTCCAGCAGGAGAAATAGCACATACCACTATCACAAAATGCACTTTCTTTGATTGGAGTGGTACATTTTAAAACATAGCACAAGTCACATGCTGCCTGATTTTACTGTGTTTAACAGCATGCTTTATGGGATCTTACTGGGTGACTAGCAATGTGGTTTATGTACATGTGGGCAGGTCTGACCTATAAAAACTGTTTCAACAAAAATTTGTAAACATAATTGATGTGTTCCTACCTCCCAGACCTTTAGTAAGGGGAAAAAAAAGAAGAATGTTCTTTATCATGCTTCCCAAGGTCCTTGGGAGGGCTCCCAATGATCTATTCATACGTTAAAAGAATTTCAAGCACTGTTCTTAGAAACATTTTTGGCAGAATATTATCTCAGTGATTCAGCTCAAAGACTTAATGCCAAAATTCCTGGTTGGGATAGAGACACAGTTTTTTTTTTTTAAACCATAAATTATTTTTGTCTGACTTAGCCTGTAAGTAAAAAGAAAACACACTGTGTCTAGAAGTGTAATTTCTGTCCAAGGCAGCTGCAATATTAAGGAAAATAGCACGATTCTGAATATATTGTAATGTCATTATGATCCAGTGATTTTATGTGCTAGTAGTGATTCTGTTAATCCTTGGTAGAGACAGACATTTTAAGACTCTGTTTTTCCTGACTCTTTTTTAGATACAGTTTAGCACCATAAGCTSCTTTTAAAATATCTTATTATGGAAGTACATTGACTAAATATATTTGGAAATTAGTCTATTCAGGAAAAACCTTCTATTCTGATTTCTTCCTTTCCCACCAAATACCATGTGCTAATAGTAATAAAAACCAGGACATCAGCAGTCTGGTAAAACATTTTTAATTCCATTGCCTGTGCTGCCAGAATGTCTGTTGCATCCACTTATGAAACACTTTCATCTGTGGCATTGTAATGCCTTGAGTTTTGTGCACACACACTAATCAGTGAAGACCGTGGCATTGTGCCATACTTTAATGTATCTGTGTGTAGTTCTTGAGATGAAACTGGTAAATACGAGTGATTTTTTTTTGGATGTAACATCCGAAACTGATTTCATCTGTGCCAGGATGAAGTAAAGACTGAAAGGATAGAAAAGCTTACTCAAACCAAGCACAGAATTCTCTGTACTTGCCTTTTTTTTYCTTTCCCGTTGTGTGAGTAATTGCAGAGCTCAGAATAACAGTGTCTGAGACGTCCACCTTTTCCTCTTTGAGTCCTTCATGCTATCCCATTAGGTCAGAGGATGAATAATGCTTTTATGAAGCTATAATTGCTAAGTATCCTTTTGTATGGCCTGTCATGCTGAATGCAGGACAGGGGCAGGTTTTATGTTAAATGGAAGTTGAGGATGGCAGTGCCCACAGAATGCATGCTTGAGGACAGTGCTGGTAATTCTCCTGTACCATGAATYTGAAATTTCTCTAGTAGAGGTTACAAAAGCTTTTACTCCAACCCCAAATGGTCACTCCTCCCCTTTTCAGGTCTTCTTAGTAACATAAAATTGTACTTATGTTCCAAACAGAAGGCTACTTCAAACCTAGTATCTATTTGGATTAAGATTGCAAACCCTCTTTAATTACATTATTTCTCACATTTTGATGGCTTTTACCAGCTGGAAGTTCTTAAGCTGTCCRGTTTCTCATCTGTTTTTTATTCTCTTTGCTTTTTTTTTGATTCATTCTTTTTAAGTTATTGATTCATTATGAAAAATGGAGTCATGGCTTTGACACATCCTCTAGGACAGTGCAGTATGTCCCATCATATGTTTCTGATTATCATTATACCTCTGACAACTAAGAAAAAAATTAAGGTTTATCTTTYKGGTATAACCAGTAAGAGTTCTTATGCTTAAACATTATGAACATTGTGTCTGTTACATACATTTTCAGATATGGATGAATGCAGCATCAGGAACATTTGCCTCAATGGGATGTGCATCAATGAAGATGGCAGTTTTAAATGCATTTGTAAACCAGGGTTCCAGTTAGCATCTGATGGACGCTATTGTACAGGTGAGTACAAGAAATTATGGTTTCCCAAAACTTGTGAGTCTCTCTTGATAGCTTCAAGAATAACCTTATTTCCTTACAGTGATCCTTGGGAACAAGAGGTATTGGGCAGGGTTCTCAGCAGATACAGTTTTCAAATCAGTTGGAATTATTTGTCATTGTTCAAGACAGTACTTGGTCTTCTCCACATTGTTGAGCAACTACCCTAACCAGCCAGTGGGAAGTTCTCTTTGAACAAGGACTGCATGATGTGACCTAGTTAAACTCCGTTTTTTTCTATGGTATCTTCTCCAGATTGGTTCCTGTACATCTCACATTTGAAAGTATTCTGCMTTTGGCCACCCAAACATCTTGGCTCATTACTTTCTTTGGGTTTTTCTCCTGTTCCTATCTGGGTGTTCCCAGTCAATACAGCATCTCAGAGGAATGCCCAGCACTCTGTGTGACCAAGATGCAGACATGAGCACCGCAGCCAGATTGTCTTTTCCATTTGCTGCACCAGCTCAGCAATATCCCCCATGGGAGACACTGCAGCCTACTGGTTGYGAGTTGTGTCATTAGAGTTTCCTTCAGTCCTGTCAGGAGCTGGAAATTTCRTGTATATAAAGCCTCATGTTTCAACAGGTTTTACAGGCACAAATCAGAGGTCAAAATAAAGAACAAACAAGTGGTGGACCAAGTTACTTACAGTTTTTCTTTTGAAAAACTCAAATTATTTTAACTCTTTGAATCAAGGCAGAAAAAGTGCTTCATTACACTTTGGCAACTTTAAAAAAAAGTCACATTGCAGCATCTTGTGGATCAATAGTGAAAGTAAATATTTGAATAATTTGATTTTGAGAGTTACTGATATGAAAGGTGAATTAATTTGGATCCTTTTGTTTATTAAACACAGTACCAGTCTAAGGCTTTAGATCAAAATCAGGACAGTAAATCATGTAAACCCGCTGAAACTTCTCTTGAATTTGATAACTCTTGCACTAGGTGTGCAGGACAGTGCTACTCAGCCTTCAGCTGAGGGAATCATGTAACTCTGCTKAGATGATTTCATTCTGGCTTTGTAATAGCGTTGTTTTGGTCGAGATATTCCTCAGTTTCTCAAATGAGCTATCGTGCTTTGCCATACAAGTGTCTCATTGGCCTAACAGCTGCTGGCTGTGTTGGCTGCRGCCTTCACAGGCTTAGAGCAATGACATTTATTTCCATTCTTACCTGTTTTCCATGTGGGATGTGTGTGCTTTGCCAAAGCTTATTTTCCAGCTGGTCTGTGTGTGGGGCGTCACTGAAGTGAGACTTCAGTGCCCATCAGGCCATGGCACATGAGCCAGATGTGTTCCAGGGATCCCTGGCTGCTCTCTGGTCATTAGCAGGGATGTGACTCACAGATGCAAACTTAGTCCAGCCCAAATGCTTGTCTTGATATTTGCCTTGAGTATCTTTTGGTTTGGTTTTTTTTCCAATTTTTTTTWAATTATATCAGTCTGGGCCCTGAAATGCCATCCAAGAAGATGGCAGCTCTATCTGACTACTTAAATCACAGTGATGCTCAGTCCTACAGCCTCTATAATGTGCCTCCTGGCTAAATAGGAGTATGGATACAGTCAAAAAAAGGGGTTTCTGGCCCTAGAGATATTACTTCTCTGCATCAAAGGAAGAATATTTGAAAATTATCCAAAATTGAAAGTTGGAACCAATCTGATAGTAAAAAGAAGGATTTCTCCCACTGCTTTTCAGCAAGCCTTGTTCTTTATGAATGAGTATGCAAACATTTATTACGTGTTAAAATTGCTACTGAGTCAAAATCAAACTAGATTTTGAAACCTGGACACCCAAATTACACTTTTTACCCACTTCATATTTGTCTCCTTTCCTCCACTTGCCCAAAGAATCATGAAACAATAATCAGGTAGGTCTTCAGTGTCTAGAGGAGCACGGCTCTTTCCAGTCATGTTACCAGAATTTTGAGTTTGAACTTTAATAATGTCTTTTATTGTATATTATGTCACTTGTCCTTATTGAGTCCTTTTCTGTACATTCCAAATGCACAAAGTGAATAATTTGTGTTCTACAGAACTGCATGTCTTTGTTGACACTGCATATCCTGAATTTGWTTGTCAAGTGCATGCATTAAAAACTTACACAAGGTAAAATTCTAAGCTCATGCTTACATGTGCAGAGAGTACATTGGGAATACGTGTCTGCACAAACTGACATTTCTGCAGCAGACTGGCTTCCTGCCTGAGCAGTTTTGATAAGGAATTAAATGTGTATTTGCCAAACTGGGGGATCAACGAAGGAATAGAGTGAAACTCATTGCTTCTATAACCATCTCATTTGATGYACTCTAAACTGAGTTTTCAGCTAGAAAGAAGGGCTTCTAACCCAAAGATGGGGATAATGTAATTAACACTTAGTTCCATAAAATTGGAATTTAAGTATAAATACAGGGCATATGCTTGGCTGTCTGGTAAAAAATTCCACTTAGTCTTTCTGAAATAACATGCCAAAAAAAGAATGTTATACCGTAGCCTTGTATATACCCTGAAATACAAGACATACTAAATTTATTCACCATTAGCTTCTTTTGAGGATGATTTGCTTGATTTTTCAGAAACACTTACATTGGGCAGGCAGAAGTTTAAAGCATTATTTCTGTTCCATGTATTGTTTCATCTTTAGATCAAACAGGAATTCCCCAAAGTGAAAGCCATTGCAAGGCAATTGAAAACGGTAGTTCAGTAGTCTGAGTAAACTTTTCCTTGTTAAAATAAGAGGRCTTTGTGTGCCCAGCTAGCACTACCAAGCAAGCTAAGCAGAAAAGGCACAACTCATTGAACATGGAGAATTAATCCGTTAGCTGGTTTTCCAAAACCASGTTGAGTATATTTTAAGTTGTCTAAATGGTGACTTTTACCACAGTAGACAGCAGAGCCTTCTCAAAGTTAGAAATTTGGACTTTATGCTTGTGTGTGAAGTTGATTTACTCTGTAAAGTCGCAGCCCTGGTAAAAGCAGAGGATTTTTATCCCTCTTTACTGGAACCAGGTTTCCAGCTGATGTGCACCATTTTAGGTGACCCACTTTACTTTTCTAAAATACATCTGTAGCAGTATTTCTGACACATTTGTAAATTGGTGCAAAAGAAAATAGATGGCACATTTCACCCTTTACTAGCTTACAAAATCTTCTTTTAAAATGAACTGTAGCAAATGGGAAAGAAGTAATTTTGCCTTTCTGTTTCTATAAAAAGCCTTAAAAAAAGAAAGTTAATTTTTCTTTTCTTGTAGGAGAGTCTTGTCATAGGATGGGCTCATTTTGAATCCCAACTCTGATTTTACCTGCACTGAGTAAGGACTAAATTTAAAGTGGGAAAACCATTTAAGATTTGTCTGAAACAGAACAAAAGATTGCAGGATGAAGTGGAAATGAATTAAGCCCATGTACTTAAATATAGCTTTTATTTTAAAATGCAGTTTGAAAAAGGAATCTTGGATATCATACAAGCCATGTTTTATGCCAAACAACACAAACTAAGTAAAACACAGAGGTGTTTCACTCTCAATTTGCCCTTTTAAGGTCAGAAAAAAGGAAATTGTCACACACACTGTCTCTTGTATATAGTGTGGAGAATTGTTATGAAGTGATTGTTTTATAAAGGTTATATATACTTCCAAACAATATTTTAAACGTTCCTTTTCTCTGTCACTTCTAAAACAATTATATGCTCTCTGCATCTAGAGAATGATCTTACTATTAGCAGGATACACAGCCACTATAGGTTTTTAAATTAATTTCACATCCCTTTGTGATAGTCTAATATKATAAAGCTTCATTATAAAGCTACATTCCTGTATTTCTTTGCTATGGGCCTCATTGTTCAATGTGCCMTTTTTGGGCAAAGATGGTGGCTTGTGCCAGGCAATTGCTTAGGGCTCAAATCATTAACAAATTCCTCTCAAGGCTGGAGTGCAGTCTGTTCATTGAAGGTTTATRAAATGGGCTGTAATGAGCATCCGACAGGAAAACCCAATTGTCATGCAGATCACCAGAGGGACAGGGACTGCAGGCAGGGACTGACTCGGGTGGTTCAGATGTGCTTCCAGAAAATGAACCTGCAGGAGGAAAGGAAATTCTTTGGTGACCCTGTGAAGGCACCTTATGCGGGGTGAACTATTCAATTTGCTATTTGGATTGATTTCTTGATGGTTACTACGGAAAGGGAATGTGCTGTTATGTACTGCACAAGTCCTTTGTCTTAGCAGCCACAGTTTCCTCCTTCCTCCAATTATGATTTTGCCTGAATTACCCTTAAATCAGAACATGTACCTCTTGGGAACAAGTTAGGAGAATGTTCTCCCTTTTATTCTCCAAGGAGAGCAAAATCATTTTGTTCTGTTTATTTCTCCTGAATTTTGCATTTTCTTATTGTATTTCAAYGAATTAATCATTATTCCTAACAAATTCTTTACTGGAACTACTTGCCATTTACCCTTGATATTTTTTTTATAGGATATGCTGAAAATAAACTGTACAAATGCACGTTTCAGCCAGGCGTTGAACACTATGTAATCTAACTTCTAATAAAGCTCATTCTGTTCTCCAACAGACATCAACGAGTGTGAGACAGATGGAATATGCATGAACGGGCGCTGTGTGAACACTGATGGCTCTTTCAGATGTGAATGCTTCCCYGGCCTTGCAGTAGGACTGGATGGACGTGTCTGTGTTGGTAAGACAAACTTCATGGAGTCACAATTAACCAACGTTAAGATATTAATGTTAGACTGATGGACAGATCAAGTTTGAATGTAGAATTTATTGTTTTTTTCATGGAATGGTGGGTGGTACTTATAGTGGATACTAATAGCTCTAGGGTACTTATTTTAATAGCCCATTTTGCTCTGTTTTAATTTCCTTTTTATTCAAAAAGAAAAAAAAGTGTCAAATCACAAGGTCAGGTAGACTATACAGAGTAGAGGTGACTAGTGCTGGATCACTTTTGAGTAGGTGAGAATTTGCCCTGTTTCGGTCAATGTAAAATTCTTCATTTGTCACTAAGCTTAAAGRTTTAATTACTCTGTCATCTCTTTTTAATGTGAGATGTACCCAATTTTCTGCCCGTTTCTGTACAAGCTCAGTGTTTGATTATAAMATACTGATGTGCCTGACAGCCATTTATGAGCCAGTTTTAAAAAAAAAAAGAGAAGAGTCACCCCTGGACCTGTAAACATAAACATATGAAATCTTATGTACTGGAATAGCATTAATGACTTTTCCTTCATTTTTTTACAAGCAAAGAAAGAGCAAAGCCTTTGTCCATTTCCCCCATRGCTTCTCTCTAGTTCAAGGTTAAGAAACTGATCATTTGCCTAGTAGTTCACTAATGCATGTTAAGTCATTAAATGCAGTAACTATTTGTATGTCTGAATTCTTGAGAGTGTGAGGAAGAATTTCCTGTCCCAAATAGGGGGGCAGGGTATAGGTGGCTGAAAAGCAGAGGAAAATAGTGAMAGATCGTTTGTTTTGACAGCTATTTTATGGTGTTCATGACACCCGAGCTACATTTAATACCTGTTATAATTTATGACAGGATAGTTGGCTATGGCAGGATTAAGAGAGATTTCTTCCCTCAGATACACATATGCGAAGCACATGCTATGGTGGCTACAAGAGAGGACAATGTGTGAGGCCATTAACGGGTGCAGTGACAAAGTCAGAATGCTGCTGTGCCAGCACTGACTATGCCTTCGGAGAGCCTTGCCAGCCCTGCCCAGCACAAAATTCAGGTATGGCATGTTTACTGGTAAATCTTCTAATTTCTGAGTTGTGTTGATAAACTAGTTTTGGAAAGGTAGAAGAAAGTTTTATATTAACATTGCAGCTTGAATCAGGATGTTATACAATGTTATACAACATAAACGTTGTATAACATATATTATTTTGTGTTACATATTTTGAACCATCTTCTATTGTAAGATTACAGGAGTTAATCTTTTAAAGCAACAGTAAATTACAGTATCTGTAATCCAGATTTGTTATACACGTTGAAACCAATTGGACATTTTCTACGTCTATTTTGGTAGATGTAGATAACAAAAAATATAATTTGTAACTCAAGTTACAAATTATTATTGTTAATTATTAATAATTATTAATCAAACTTGATTAATTCATAGATTCAAGTCCTTATGTAYACCTGCCAGTCAGATGTTTGCTGCATGAGTCCTATACCCTTCAAGTGATCTGAAGTAGTTTATTCAGTACCTCACCTTTGGATAGTCAATGCACAAACAAATGTCCAGTGAAKTTTCTTGTGTGTACTTGAGTCTGTCACTGAAATCCCCAGCAAGTGAAGTTGTCTGGGACATAACTTCTCTCTGGCAAGAAGGCAATCCTAACCATTCCAGTGGGCAGAAGTGTTTTAGGAAAACATTTCTTCCAACAAGACTGCTGACACAGTCCTTGCTGTGAAGCCAGTAAATTAGAGACCTTGGTTTCGTGGAGGTGACTGACTGCAGGGAGCTAGTTTGAAACCTAAATTTGTTAAGTGTTTCTTTTCACTCAGCAAATTTGTTGTTGCATATAAACAAAGTATGCCATTTGATATGTAGTTCAAAAGCATGTCATGCTACCATGGTATTTGCTTTATACACAGAAATAATTCTAGGTTTATTTTTAAAATCTGTTTTAGCTGATAGCTTTGTGAAAACATTAGGGAGACAAAACCAGTTAGAACAAATTAGGCTGGTAAAGCTGATGTGAGCTCTTCAGCAGGAACTTGCTGATGATCATTTTTATAACTTGGTGTGTTTGTTTATAATAGCAAAACACCAAAGATGTATTAGCAAAATAGGAAGGACCTTTRTGGCAATAATTAATGCTGAGCTGGCTCTCAGTTCATGCTATTAATTGTCCTGAACTCAAAAGAACTTGAACCCAGCAGTAATTGAGRCATTTGAAAAGCTTTGACACATATTTTAATTTGAATTTTTTTAAGATMTCCTTGATCTACTGTGAACTCATGAAGACACTCCTGCTACATGGAGTTAAATATGGGGCAGATTTATAGGAAAAAATGTTCTGTTTTCTGGTCTCTTTAAACATGCACCTTGAGCAAGGGCTTGGATATRTAATTTCTGGAGAATCTTACTGTGAATATGTTATGGTTCATTTGTGTAGGAGGACCAGCATGAAGTTTATGTCTRTTCTTAAATGCCACAGGTCATCATGTGAAGTTTTTACCCTCCATCTTCATAGGCAGATTCAGACCCTGAATCTGCTAAAATGCTTCACAGGTTCAGAATACTGTGAGGTTATTAATGTTTTCAAAAGAATTGAAAGTCATGTTACTTCATTCAAATAATTAATTGCCATAGTTAAATGGTGATGATGAAAGCAATGAGCTAAGAAAGAATATTCCAATAAGTATTTTCGTATTTTTTCCAGCTGAATATCAGGCTCTATGCAGCAGTGGAACTGGCATGACTGCAGGAGGAAATGGTAAGATCACTTAATGTAATTCAAACTATAGCACTATAGCACTTTTGTCTGAAAGTGTTACCTTSATATCCCTAATTTGTTAGCCATGCTGGGGAGGATGAAAAGATGAGAATGGGAGAAGAGTTTAGGATKAAATGAATGGAGCATGGCATTCAGGAGCATGCCATTTCACCAGTGAGCCCTCTCTGTTTTATATCATGGAGTGTATGTAAGTGCCATTATAAAATAGTGACAAATTTWCACAAAGTGTCAGTGYCTAYATGATTTTAYATGTAAATAATATTTGCATATTTCWGGTGAAATCATTCTGAAGAATAAAGCCATATTGAACATTGAGCTTACTCATGTTTTCTTCTGTCATAATAGGCCAGGGTTTATTTAACTACAGAGAAGAAGGAAATGATTACAATAAAAGCTTTGTAGTCATAGAACTGTGAAACTGCAAACTCTTAAGTCAGCCAATGCTCACTAGTAGATTTGCTGGCAGTAGASAGGGAAAAGCACTCAGAAAGGAGGGATATTAATGCTTTGGCAAGTGATGCCATCTGGAAATGCTATGAATCAGGAGATATGKGGAGTATTAGTACATGMGCCTCTCTAAATCTAATCTCTGTTCCCCAGTTTAATATCCTAGTTCTTACCTACAGTTGAAAGTTTCCTAAAGGGCTGTGGATTAGAGATAAATCAATGTTAAAGAAATGTTTTTTTCTCTTGAGTGTGAATATTTAGGTGTGAATTTCCTAATCAGAGCTACATAATTATAAATGTAGAGCAGCCAATATTAATGATACTGAAAATGTCTTTTTCTAGTTTGGAGAATTAACCCCTACAAGCCCTCAACAACAGGCTCTGATGTWTGGGTCTTTTTACCTTTTTGTAGATATTAATGAGTGCTTATTGGATCCCGATCTCTGTCCAAATGGAAGGTGTGARAATCTGCATGGAACATACAAATGTTATTGTGACCCTGGATATGAAGTAGACTCAACTGGGAAAAACTGCATTGGTATGAAATGTCTTATCCCCAATTTATAAAGAATCATCACACCCTTTCTCAAACTCTGTTGGCTAAACTGTCCAAATCTGTACTTCCAGTCTTTTCATAAAAGCAGAGGCTGCAGCCTTCTCTTGAATATGACTGATCTGACCAGTGTACAGTGTTCTGATGAAGYCTGACCACTGCCTTGTATAGTTGTGCCAGAAATTCTCCATTGCCCTATGGAGTATCCTGCCCAAGCTGATTCCAGAGAGCATTAGTCTTTTTTCAAATATGAGTGGGATCAAAGTTAACTTCTAATTGCATATTACATCCAGAGCTTTCTCACTGGCCTTCAGCTGATGAGTTCTGCTTTCTAGCATGTTATTGTTACTGGTCCCTAATTGCAAAGTTTTGAATGCTCTTGATTGTATTTCATCTTATTTTTCTTGTTCATATTGTCAAGATTAATTTAGCCTTGCCTGATTCTCTGTATTGGTAATAACTTCCAGGTTAGTGTTGTCCACAATTTTTGATTCCATTCATTTTTTACTTCTGCATTACAACGAGTATTTAATGGGACCATTCCCAAGACTGATCCCTGAAAGCATTTCCAATATCCTCACTTCATCATGMTTATTCTCTTTTTTAATATATCCTACTGTAATCTCTCCTTTGTCCAGCTTTGGAACCACCTTAAAGTTCTTAAATTCCTTTCTATTATCTCCAGCTTACATAATAATTTTATTTGGGTTCTTTATTCTCTACTTAAACCTAAATAGCTTAAGTCATCGGTGTTATCCTAGTCTAAACTATCCATTATCTTTTWWAAAAAAWTTTAAAAGGTTGGTCTTYCTTAGATAAAAATCACACTGTAATTCATCCCATTTTCCCATTTTCTTCTTTGGCTTTCATTCTCCRTGTCCCATTCCGGTATTTGTTTGTAGCTGATGGCATCTCTTCTCCCAATCTGTCTGTGAGCTTTCCAGATGCTCCCCAGCCCACCCTGTTGTAGCTCACGTCCATGCTCCATACAGCTGTTTCCCATTCTTCCATAATGTTCCATCTGGCCCTCTCTCAATATTTCTGAACTCCTGTGAAGCTTCCCACATGCTCTGTTTTATTCTCCAAGTCTCCCTTCTTTTCCTAGCACTTTTGCTGTTCCCAGCTGCTGCACTGACCCTCTGATTCTTCCCAACTTCTCTCAACACTTTCTGAGGCCTCTCTGACTTAGCCAATTGTTCCTGTCTGCTCTTTGGGTCTCTCCTGGTCTTCACCTGCTATTCATGGCCCATTGCCACCTTCTTGAAACTTCTCTCTAATGACTACAGTTCTTCCAAAGGTTTCCTAAGGGATCTTGAAATTTAGCACTAGCATTCTATTTAAATTTTTCATCTCTGAAGCAAGTGTAGACTTACATTAGCCTTTTTAACCATAACATCTAAGACAGTTCAGAGCCAGCTTGGAAAAAAATGGTGATTTAAAGACCAGAATGATCAGCAAACCTTTTCAAACCAATCCTGTCCTTGTTTCTTTCATGACTGTGGAGGCTGCTGTGCAGGGACTCAGAGACAGCATAGAGCTAGTCCACAATAAAGGCAGGAAGAAAATRTGATTCCCAACTTTTTTATGAACTGTGGTGTGGCTGTCACATACTATAAATATGTGAGGAAAGGAAGTACAAGCKCTTGTGCAAATCTATTTGTCTTCTCTGAAATGTGGCTGTTGGGAGGGAAATCCTGYCCTGACTTCTCTTTCATAAATGTTTTATTTCTTTAAAAATTSTTTATTTTCACTGTAGATATTGATGAATGTGCACTGAACATGCTGCTTTGTGACAATGGGCAATGCAGAAATACGCCTGGAAGTTTCACCTGCACCTGTCCAAAAGGATTTGTGTACACTCCTGATCTAAAGACATGTGAAGGTAATTGGTTACACTCCATTTCATGCTAGTTTTATTCATTTGGATTGTTTTCATATTGTGCCAGAAATACTTTGAACTTCGATGAGGATATAATGTGTAAAGCTAAAAAAAAAGTCATAAATGAATTCTATGGGGAAGTAGGAGAATGAGGAGAGACAAGGTCAAAATGAAGCCATTAGATAACCTCATGGAATAGCCTGTGCTAGATCTATGCCAGCACTCTCCTTATTTACTACTACCAGTGAGCCCACACTGTGCCAAGGGTGAGAAGAAAGCTTTACAAATCTATTGCATGAGAAACAGAGCCAAAGGACTCCTAGTTTGAACCCTTTTTTGGGTCACAAACAATTCTAATGTGTTAGTGTGTTTGGGACACATACATCCTTAGTCTGTTGTGAAGAGTTTCATAACAAAAAAGGGAAAAATTSGGAAGATGGGTTTGGAAGAAAGCTTTGTGCCCTTTCCTAAACTGAAAAGAGCCRTATGTATTTTTGTTAATGTTTTCTGGCACTAATAGCAGTGTGTTTCTTCTCTAGATATTGATGAATGTGAATCTAACCCCTGTGTTAATGGAGTGTGCAAAAACACACCAGGTTCTTTTGTTTGTGAATGTTCTCCTGAAAGTACTTTGGATCCAACCAGAACCATCTGCATAGGTATTTATTCTTCTCAAGATTTTATGTTTGCTGGTTAAAAATGTCCAGTGACATGCCAATATAGTACACCAGGTTTAGAAAATACTTTTAAATAACTTGTGTAGATAAACTAATGGAAGATGTAACAGAAACAACGTTAAGAAAGTGCTTGTTTTCACCATTGCTATTGGTGCATAAAGCACACTTGGGAGCTTGGTGTGCTTCCATGTCCAATTTGAAAGAGAGATGAATTTTTTTTCTAACGAACACAGAAATGTTAACACTAGTACTTCAGATCTGTGCTCACCTCTTTAATTTCTCCTGTAATAAGGTGAATATGTTCTAATTAGGATCTGCTCTCTGGAAATAATGTACTCTTTGAGATGGAGTGTGAATAAGTTATGCACAGTCCAGACCTCAAGAGCATCCAGAGACAATGCTATGACTCAGAGCCTCTGTGGGCTTATAATTCCCCTTCTTCCCTGTTCTCTTGGGACAGTAATTTACAGCTCTCATCTAGTCAGCGAGGAAAACTGTAGGACTACAGCTTTCTGATCCTGGCTATCTCCTGCCACTCCCTATTTGGGAAGATATCCAGACTGGGGGATCTAGCAAGGGTTCATATCTGCTCTGTTCTTCTGAATGTGCCTCTAATCTGAGTCATTATAAATACAGGGACTAAAATCTTGAATGGTGTTGACATACTCCTTGTTAAGGACAATAAACATCAACTAGGATTTGCAAGACCTCTGTGCTGGGATGATTTCAKGCTATAGTCCAGCACAGAGAAGGTTAAATTAAGAGATTTAAAAATAAATTTGGCTCTGATGTGATGAATTATTATGGAAGGGTAATCTTTTTTCATTGTTAAATTCACATGTGTTTGAAAATACAGTAATGCATAATGCTAAAGAATCTGTTATGACAATACATTTTTTCTTTCCAAACAGAAACTGTCAAGGGTACCTGTTGGCAGAACATAGTGAACGGAAGGTGTGAAATAAATATCAATGGAGCAACTCTGAAATCCCAGTGCTGTTCCTCACTAGGTGCTGCTTGGGGAAGCCCATGTACTCCATGTGAACGAGGTAACGCCTTTGTTTTCCTCAGGGACTTGGGACTTCTCCTCTTCTGAGGCTGGTCCAGATTATTGCCAAAGAAGTTGGGCACAGGCTAGACAAATAACTTTACTTGTTCTGTTATCAAACTGTCATTCCTTATTCAGTCCTAAAAAAAGAGAAGTCTTGATATTTGAGAGGTAGCATGTAGTATAGAGAGTTCTAACTGGATTTTACAGTAAATATTTTACAAGTTTAAGCACTGAAGGGAAGGGACCACACCTACAGTCTGTAACTTGCAGCCTTTCTTTAGCATGGTTTGTCATAATTAGTGATCTGGGGTTCCTAATGATGTAGCAATAAATGCATGTTCCCCAGAGATCCCAGGGAAATGTTCGCAACAAATGGATCTTTGGTGTGGTCATGGAAGGAGGAGAGGGAGTAGCCCTTGTTATTATACTCTGTAGATTAACTGATGACCTGGAAAATCATACACTTGATCAAGAAATGGGTTGAGATCGCTGCATATTCATTTGATAACTTGACTGAACTGTGAGATGAGCTGGGAACTGAGTGATGAGCTGATGAATGCAGAAATGTGTGTGGGTTGTTATTTCTACATCCTGAAAGCTTCTAGTTTGCTCAATCTTTGGGTAATTTCATTCTGTGTATCTTACCAGAATTCATCCTCATTCATCCATAGAGAATAGGGTTGTAATGTGCTGTGATCAAGTGAAATGAATTAATTGGTTCGAATGAAGCAGGAATCATAACCACTTTTAGGTTAGCTAGCTGAGACACATGGGAAGCAAGAGAGGATAAAGGCTCACACTCTATATAGTTTATGTAGCTGCCCCATCTTATCTCTTTATTATTTCAGAAAATACTGGGACACTGTCTAAGCACTCAGACTTCTCATAGCAATAAACTAGATAATGTTTCACATGATCAGTTTTGTACAATAAATTAATGGTGAGTTTTGGACTGTAGTGTTCTGAAACTTCACTTGTGTTTGTTTTACAGACCCAATATGTCAAAAGGGATATTCAAGAATAAGAGGAACATTGTGTGAAGGTATTTATTGTTGCCTTAACATAAATCAGAGCTTGAATGAAAAAATGCCAGTGTTTTGATTTAAGTGGTTAATTTAGTGTAGAGGAACACTATGCCAAGTTCTTACCTTCAGTTGTTCCATTGGCTTCATTGGAGTTATGTCAGGGATGAATTTAGTTTCAGTTTGTTTAACATTCCTGCATGCTCACGGTTTATCTAAAACACACTTGCAAATATAATGCCTACCAGTATAAGGAGGTGGTTCTCTTTCTTCRGTATGTTAACTGAGTACAAAGTATGAGTCTTGTATATGCTACAAAACATGGCATAAGTAATACAGTGGTATGATAAGCCATTACTGTACTTTAGAAAAGGAATTTTCAAAGACTATAGTTCAGATTAAGGTTTTCTTCTTTTTCTTACTCTATCTTTGGCTTTCTCCCACACAACATTATATGAAATCTTACACATTCCAAAACATAGTTTCACTGTCCTATTAAAAAAAAAAAGCATCAGGACACAGTTATACTTTGGTTAAGGAAAAGGTTAAAGATATTTTAAATGTGTAGTTTGTTGCTTGGTATGAGACAACTATACTATTCTGTGAGAATTGAAGGTCCCACCCTATTTCATCTCTATTTGAATTGATTTGAACCCCTGGAAAAGTACTGCATATTTACATAATATGCAGAAGCTCAGAGAGTCTCAAACTGCTGTGGGTCATCCTGACTGACAACATCTGACATGACACTGCAGTTAAAATATTTTTTAAAAATTACTCCCATATGTAGCTTCCATAAAGAAACATTGTTTTTTCCCTTAATAAAAAAAAAAAAAAAAGAAGAGGAACACCCTCACACATACTCATTGCTTTCCAAATGATGACTGAATACCTTGGCATGTCTGTGCTGCAGACCCACTGTACATAACTTATCTGACCTCAGCAACACTGTGTGGAGTGTGTAAGTGAAAGAAAAGAAAAAAGAGTGGGCCCACCTATCTCTCTTCACAAGGAAAGTCTTAAAACATTTTCGACACTGCTAGGATGGAAAGGTTATGCTTCCAARGCACAGACATAACTGTTTGCAGCATTTCCTTTACCAGCTTCATCTATTACATGSTTTAATCTTTCTCATTTCAATGGGACCTGGATAGCCTCAGGTTTTTCAGAGTAGTTTTCCTTCCTTGTAACATTGCTGAACGCTTAGTTGGTTTTCAACCAATGTAAGCATTTTTCAAGACAGGGAAAGGTCTCTAGGAAATTTACTGGCAAGTGAGAGACAGGAGTAAGTTTAGTTCCCAAAAGGTGATAGTCAGTTCTCCCATGCACAGCCCATGTAAAATGAGTAATAGATCTTGTGCAAGGAAATAAGCAAACTAAATTGGCAGCATTCCTCTCGTTTACGGGTGAGCCCTGGAGTTGTCAGCTGCAATATTGCTCACAGGCCATGAACAGTTTCAGTGGTTTCTAATAATCCACTGGCTTTACTTCATACCTTCCAGTCAATTTACAATATCTATCCAAGGGCAGAGGCCACTGATTTGCCCCCCAGCATTTATCCTCCATCCTGCTCCGTGAGGTTTGAGAGATGCAGAGTCTCTTTACACCAAGAGTTTTGTCTGGAGGCCTAACAAGMCCAAACTTCCCACTTCTTGGTCACTGTATACATAAGCATTCATCTACAGATTGCCATTCTTTTTCCATTTTTTGTTCTTATCCTCTGGTGTCTTAAAAATTGTCATGTTTCGTCCTGGAGCCATTTTTAGTGCTGGAGGCTTTTTCCCAAAGGCTGTTGTGAAGCATATGCTTTCCACAACGGACATGGGTGGGAGGACCTCACACTTAGAYTACGAAACATTTATCTAGGCACAAACCAAGCTAACACATATAATCAAATTGTCTTTACCCAAAAGTGCTAAATTTACCTCTTAAATACAGAAATACAGTCTTTACTTAATGAAGTTAAACTCTGTGGGTAGTTGTAAGGAGGTTATTTTAAATCAAATAAAGTTGCTAATCGCTGACAAGGTCATAGGGTCAGATTTCAAATGGTGTTGTAGTTTCCAGACATGCAGATAGAGAAAATTTTCAGAAATCTTTAAAAAATGCTGGATCTAGTTGGAATAATGCATAATATAATTTTGCACTTACCTTGGTCTTTCTTTGCCCATTTGCTTCAAATATCTGGCCCACAGTGAGTATGAAAATGGATATRGTTTTTAAACACCCCTCCCTTTTCTGTTACGTTTGAGTTTGATTTCAGTATATGTAGATATGGCAAAAAACAACATGTATTATTTCTGATTATCAGCAGTTTTCTGTAATTTTTGGCTCTGAATGACTTGCTTAGGAAATAGTAAATGTTTTGAATTTTTTCAGGCCATGTAAACTGCTGTGATTTTTTTAATTTTATGCTAAAACATTAAAATTTTATTATTTTTAATACTTTTTCTAATTTATTCATGTTAAACATGCTAGTGTTTACTCATACTTTTTTTTTAAAAACAGATGTAAATGAATGTGAGGTGTTTCCTGGAGTCTGTACAAATGGGCAGTGTGTCAATACCTTGGGATCATTTGTTTGCCAGTGCCCCAATGGAATGACTTTAGATGCTTCTGGACGGACTTGTCTTGGTAGGTATTAATTCCATGTACAGGTCTGCTAAGGAAGAGCAAATCTATGCAGTGACTAGTGAGACTGCATATACTCTAACAAGCAAGAAAAATTGGTTTTGCCCATTTTTCAAATGGAATTAGTCAGGGAAAGGAACTTAGTTCAGCTGGACTAGGAACAGATTCCAGTGGTGATAGCTAAAGCCCATCACCATCTGCTAGCTGGTGAGCARCATTGATTTAGTTCCAGATCATTCATCTGACAAATCCCTACAGATCATCCACGCTCTTAGCACTCTTCATCTGCAGCCCCACTGAAAYCACCTTCCACAAAGGCTGGGATAGTGGAGGATGCACCAGTGTGGGCTGGGACATGGCCACACCATGCACCTTGATGGAGGGTGCAACAGAAGATGCAAGTTTTGTATGCTGTCCACCCAAAGCATACATTACTATGACAATAAATGCCCAAGATTTGTTTCTGAACAAGGCATAGCTTTTAGTATTTAAAAGGACTTACATGAGTGTGGCAAGCTCTCATGTTTTAAATCCTATTCTGATCCAAAATCTACTTCAGKTGTTGAGCACCATTTTTCAGAGTGGTGCTTTAAACTTACCTCAGCTGTTAAGTTCTGAGTTTAGCACTAATATTTTGCTGTTAGGAATTATGCAGTGAGCTTGGTATGCTCCTCTGAGTCCACACCAACATGGAGCAAACTGTCCTGTGAAGGGATTTTAGAAAAAAAATCCTCTGCAGTGAACTAAATTTTCTCTTTCTTTCTCCACATGTTGTGTAATTTCCCCACAGACATTCGCCTGGAGAGTTGCTACCTGCGGCACGAGGATGAGCAGTGCACGGCKCAGATCCCCGGGCGGCACCGCATGGACGCCTGCTGCTGCTCCGTGGGGGCAGCCTGGGGCTACGAGTGCGAGGAGTGCCCTCTCAGGGGAACCCCTGAGTTTGAAGCTCTTTGTCCAAGGGGACCTGGCTTCTCTACGAAGATAGAGATTAGTGGGAAACCTTTCTCTAAAGGTACGGGACATAGGCACATTTGAAAGTCCAATTAGATTTCATGGTAACTAAAGCCTGGATAAAACGCAAGAGACTTCAGCTCATTTTACAGACCATTAAATACCATATAATACTGCAGCCTCACTAGAGAGGTTAAATTGTGCCTGGCTTTGCCTCCTGGTACCTCATAGTACAAGAACTGGAGCAAACTGGGCAGTCAGCTTGGGACGTACTGGAAGAGCAATCCTTACTTGTGAAGGGTGCAGTAACTTTAATTCTGCTGTGGAACAACCAAGAAATGGTGAATAATTATGGGAACTTCTTGTGAAGCTGCTTGGAGAAGTAGAGGAAATAGCTTCCAGGATGATGGCTCAAATTAGCGGAATTTTATTTACTGTAAACCAAGTCATATTATGACTCTTGTTGGTAAGCTTCCAGCATTAAATGGGAATCACACCCTAGCATTGTGTGTTGAAAACTGTCTTTCTGGGGTTACCAGTGGGGTTAAGCTGGACAGTGTCAGAAGTTACCCAAAAATGAAACATTATGAAATCTGAAATTAGAGAAARATATATATGAATGACAATTGCTGTTGTTAGTTTCAGCCTTGGTTTTTTAAACAGTTACTAAGCTGTTAATTATCCATAAAGAAAAGTGACATGTGCTTTTATTTATGYCCATTATATTTTCTGTGACTCATGGAAGTCACATTTTTTTCTCAGAAATCAGAAGACAGAGTGGTTCTTTTGGAAGTTCTCTTTGTCTTTATCCTCTGTCCACTGAAATCTTACTTAGCTGCAGATCAGATCCTGCAGGACAAAGGGGGAAAAAATACCATTTTGTGGCAGAAAGTGTTCTTGGCAATTCCAGCACAGAGTGTCTACACTGTGGGTTAGGGGGAAGTCAATATCAGTTTATGTAGCGTGSTCTAATTTCCCAGAAGGAGGGGTCACTTATCATGAAAAAGGATGAGCTCTGGTGTCTKTTGAGAGCTCTTGTGCACTGTTTTTCTATGAAATGATAACAACATGTCTCATTTTCAGACATCAATGAATGCAAAATGTTCCCCAGCCTTTGTACCCATGGAAAATGCAGAAATACCATTGGCAGTTTTAAGTGTAGATGCGACAGTGGATTTGCCCTTGATTCTGAAGAGAGGAACTGCACAGGTAAACTCTATGGAGGTCTCTCTCATAGCTTTGAATTGAAAAGGAARAATAGAACTCCTTTGAAAATCCTGTGAATGTGTTTTGTGTTGCAGATATTGATGAATGCCGCATCTCTCCTGATCTTTGTGGCCAAGGCATATGCGTCAATACTCCTGGAGACTTTGAGTGTGAATGTTTTGAAGGCTATGAAAGTGGATTTATGATGATGAAAAACTGCATGGGTATGTTTTTTATAGACCTTAGATGTGCAATAGTATGCTATGTGCTAGTGTGCTCTRTATGGTTTATTTGGGGGTTTTTGAAGGTTTGATTGTGCCTGGGTTTAGGTCTTATTCTGCGAGCCTTATTAAAGCTAACTTTAAATGTAAATTTGCTGCTTCTGCAACTTGCCAGAGCATATATAAGCAAGGGACAGGATTTTAGGATGCTAAATTTATCCTCCCAATCCCCATTTTGCTAAGTGGGACACCACCCTGAACTTTGAAACTAAGGCGAATTAGAATTTAGAAGAAGTCTTTTTTCGAATTTATTTTCATTTCCCAACTGCTCTGTGGTGTAAAGGATGACTGGCTGTAGRACAGGCTGCAGGGTGAGCCAAGGCAGATGGTGCTGTGGTGAGGGATGTGCTGCCCTGCAATGATGTGCCTCCCCTTTCCCCACAGACATTGACGAGTGTCAGCGCAATCCCCTTCTCTGCAGGGGTGGCACCTGCATCAACACAGAGGGAAGCTTTCGGTGTGATTGTCCTCCAGGCCATCAGATATCACCAAATATCTCTGCGTGTGTAGGTAAGACATGCTGGCAAAATCGATGTTGTGCACAGTGTTTGAAACCACTCTTGTGCTGTGCATTTATTGTGTTTTAGTATTATTTTCAGGACTAAAATGTGTTCCTGTTTTTCTTTTGCTACAGACATTAATGAATGTGAGCTGAGCACCAACCTGTGCCGAAATGGCCGTTGTGTCAACCTGATTGGAAAGTATCAGTGTGCTTGCAACCCTGGGTATCAGTCCACACCTGACAAGCTGTACTGTGTTGGTAAGGACAAAATCTACACTGGAGCTCTAGCAAACAGGGAAGATAAAACACACATAATTGTTTCAGTTTAGTAGTTATATAAAGCAATTTTTAACCATGGTTTGCTCTAGCAAACAGGGAAGATAAAACGCACATAATTGTTTCAGTTTAGTAGTTATATAAAGCAATTTTTAACCATGATTCAAAAAAACCTCCAAAACATGCACATCCATTTTTGAGAGAAATATTAGATCAGTTATATATTTAATTTAAAATCATCATTCCTGATGGACCATRAAACAGAATCATGTGGTTCAGTTGCATGTGTTCATTCAACTGGGCCATGGAAATACATGGAAAATCCACTGGCTTTAATTCTGCCTAGTAATTTTTTACGTTGATCCTTACAAAAACTTTATTGTCCTCATGATACAGCAGTAACACAACACTGCTATTTCTATATGTAGAAAGAGAAGCACAGAAGTATTTTTATATGTGGTCAGGTATCATCTCTTTCCATCCCTGGTTTGCCTGACATCCATCCCAGTGCCTGCCTTTGCAAACACTTGAATGTTAGTGCTCAAATATCAAGTGTATATTCTGTATTGATGCTGTACTGAAAAGCTGACTCCAAATGTCCACTTGAAATGTGCTGTACAGTAAAAGGTATTGTGGGTTTTAACTGTCATTTTCTCCTTTTTAGATATTGATGAGTGCAGTATAATGAATGGTGGCTGTGAGAACTTCTGTACAAACTCAGAGGGCAGCTATGAATGCAGCTGTAAACAAGGCTTTGCSCTCATGCCAGACCACAGGACATGCACTGGTAAGGGAGATTTTGGGAACTTTTCTGCTTGAAGGGTTTGTTTCAATAGTTTAATAATGGACCTTCTTTTTAAGATTAAAGCTATTGTAATAAATAAACTGTTAAGAAAATAAAATAAAGTAAAGTAAAAGAAGTAAACATCTCCAAAATATCAGAATTGGGCAACTGCAGAAAGCAGTGCTCTGAAGGGAACTGATTCTTCAAAATTTCAGAAAGTGTACAAGTTGATTCTGAATTTAATAACAAAATACTTTCATTTTTTCAGTAGGACAKAAATTTTCCCCTTTTGGTGCCATATTAAATCTAAATCCAAAACAGGTTGACGACCATTAAAAAATTAYCATGAACAGAAGCCAAAATGCTGTGCATGTGTATTGTAAGGTTATGTTGGAGAAAGGATAGACAAAAATGCTGGAAAAGAAGCTGGTTGTTCTGTTCTGTGATTGCGTGGTATCTGCTCTTAAGCAAGCAAAAARATTCCTATTTTTAATTCTTTGGTTAGTCAAATGTAAGTATGCTGCATTACTTCAGAGCTGAATGATTTACAGAGAAACTGAAATCTGAATAGTATGACCCTTTCTTAGGAAACAGGTCTTTTGCACTCTTAAAAGAGTTTGTGAGAAAATTTTTAGAGCTCYCTTACGGCCGGGTGTTCTCCTTTGGGAGTCTGCGAGTCATAATCCCAGTAAGTGAATTGTGCTTGGTGATTTCCATACAGGGCACTGGAAAGATAATTCTGCCCTACTTTTCTCTTATTTCTTGCTTCACAGCCACTGGCCTGATGAGGCATGKGAATATTTGCCAGCTGTTTGCCAATTCCATCCAAGACCTCCTTGAAAAGCATKAGAATTATAACAGGGTTAATCCCTTGGAATAGAATTGCCTTTATAGTTGAACAAATGGAGAGTTTTCTATACTGAATAGAGTGCTCAYATTTAGAATTTGTAAATATTTATAGACCTCGAACCAGAGTCTCAATTACCCTGAGGCCACTCACTATCATTCCAGAAGATAAAAGAGCCCTAAAGCATAGTAATTTGTAGTGTTCCCCACATGGTAGCTTGCTCTGTCAGGAAGATGTAAAGTAGCCAGCCTTCAGCAAGTATCAGACCTCATTCAAAGAAAGAATTCAACTAGAAAAAGCGCAGATTTGATTGACTCTGAAAACCTAAAATATTTAGATTAGAAGTAGTTTGYTTTAGCTCAAGTTTCTAGAAAAGGCAAGTTTTTACAAAAGCTTGCCCAAACATTGGTGTTTGGGGCACTTTTTCAATGCAAAAATAAAACCAGTTGAACGAAATTGTGCCTCAGCCAAAATCTAAACCCAAATGAGAGGATYAGAGCGACATGAGAGGGAAGGGAGGAGGGGGGAGCAGGGGTCTCTGAGCCACTTTTCTGTTTTCATCTTCTTGGCTTGACCAAATGACCCAAGTGTGCATTTGCACAGCTTTTGGGATCTCAAATCCGCTGGCTAGAAACAATTCTATGCTTTACTCCCCCTTGTCCTTAGGCACCCCAAACACATCTCTAAACCCCAAACCAGAACAGATAATTTAGAGCACCTTCCTGCATATTAAACTAAAAACCTTGGAATAGAAAGTTGCCATCTTTCCATTCTCAAAGTCAAAACGGAAGCATCTGCCTTTGYTGTAGGGAGGGGATGTATTCTCTGTGGTTTGTCCACACATTAATTTGACCCTAAACATGTCCATAGAAGTTTGTAGTCAGATCTTACCTTAGTTGTGAATTTCTACATATTTATATCCAGCCTTGACTCTGAAAAATAGAATTGCCTTCACAGGCCAGCTGTAATAACTATTAGCTATTCATTTTCATACTCTCGTCTATTAAGGACTGGAGTGCAATAGCCACACATAAAAAGGTTGAAATAGCAGAAACCCCAGACATCTTTSGATGTCAAGTCAAATCTAAGAAAATATCCAGAGATGTGAGGGGGCACCTTCACTACCCTATTAGTATTGAAAATACTGCTTCCTTCTCTTGAAAAGATGTTATTTACACATGTAAACATCTGGTGAATATTCAAAATCCACATGCTAAAGTTTTGCCTCYGCCCAACCAATAAGAATAAAAATAATTAGTGACATTTCCTTTTCATTGCACTAAATACCTGGTTTTACACTGTTAGTTGTTTGTGCATAGTACAAGATATAATAGGACTGTGACCTGTGGTTGTGAAACACCTATTTTACATTTTCAGTTTTCTCTCTGTGTGAACATGTCTTTTATCTTTAACATCACACAAAGCTGGAAGCCATCACAGAATATATTTCCTGATAATTGAGCTGGTAAGAATGCTGTGCAGTTCAGTAGTAGGTCAGGTTTGAATTGGTGAGGTTATGCATAAATAATCAGCTCAATTAGGAGAAACAACAGGTTCTTTGTCAGCTGATTTTCCCCCAACTGTGAAATCGGTACAGTGACAGGTTCGTAAATAAAGCTCTTTATTTCTGTCATTATTATTCCCATTTCTAGAGCTTGATTTTGCATGTTAATTCAAATTCCATTCCAAATTAACATTTTCAGGCTAATGTCCATGCCAACATTATTTGCTTGTTAAGATAAACAGGACTGGTCAGCCTTCTTCCTTGCAGAAGTTGTGTATCCACGCAAGCACTAGCTGCTAGAAATATGGCAGAATAATGAACATAATATTTTAAATTAATGTGAGTTCATTTTCTGCAGCTGCATAATTACTGCAATCCACAATAGACTGCTCTGATAATGAGTTACACCCTTTCTCTTGGAGAGGATTCCTGAATCTTGTCCTTTTTGTGCTGATTTTTTTCCCATGGTATCACTAGGCAGAGTTTCTGATTTTTGCTCTTGCTAGTCTGTGTTGGTGCTGACACAGGAAGATTCTAGGGATTTTTACAGGGAACACTAGCAWAACCCCAGGGGCTCTGAAAGATTCCAGAACTTAGCATGGCTGCCTTAATATAATAAAAGTATCTGCTTCTACAGATTGACCCAAATCAGTGATGGCAATTTTATTAATTGAGAAAATAACTTTCCATCCTAGAGGATGTAACTATATGGCTGGCCTGGCCAGTCAGCTGAAATGCTAAAAAAGACCATAAAAATCTCTTAGTGAAATAAATGTAATTGTTTCCATTGAGTTGAACTGTTTCCAGTTTGTCACCACCCTTGAGATCTGTAGAGACGTTTTGCATATATGACGACTTTTTAAAGCTCTATAAATTTTGATATTTTTGTCACTGAATTTGACTTCAGAGCTTGCGTGGATTTCAACAATGATGGATTGTATCCAAGAATCCACAATTATATGTAGCCTTGTAGCGTGACAAAGGTTCCGTGTGGGTTCTTTTCTCTGAAGGAAAAGTTGGTTCCTGTTCCCACTGGAGTCAGGGGAATGTTTTGCCACCGACTTTAGCTGGAGACAAGGAGCTTACTCATCAGGACGATTTTGCAATGTACTGTYCRGTTATTTGCAAGGATTCCATTTTCACCMTGTTTATCAGAGCATTAAAATGCTTACTTGCCATGATGATGGTGAGTTGCATCRCATGAAGGTAACRTATTTTAATCTGATTTTCCCCTGTAGATATTGATGAGTGTGAAGACAATCCTAACATCTGTGATGGAGGCCAGTGTACAAACATCCCAGGAGAATACAGGTGTCTTTGCTATGATGGATTTATGGCATCTGAAGACATGAAGACTTGCATAGGTAAGTGAAAGCATATATTCCAACCTGCATTAAACACAGAAAAATTATTTGTTAAGGCGCTCTTTCCAAATAGACAGACAATGATATTTAAAGAGTATTGCTTTTATGTCCTAATTTTGGTCACCTGACCATAGAACCAGCCCTATGGCACAAATGCAAATGTGATCTCTGTATATCCGTGCAGATTTGGGTGCAAACATGATGTATAGCATTGCATGTTTGGGTCCTCTTCCAGTAGGGTTTTCATACATCTGCAGTGCCCACAGAAAGAAATTGGATGATGCTGTGGAAAATTTCCAGCAAGATAAATCACCCGTGCTGATTYAAACTTGTCTCTAGGACAAAACTGTGTGGAAGTTTTGTATCTTGTAGGACAGAGCATGAAAAAATGTCTCTCCAAAACCACATTTTCTCATGTCAGTTTAAAATCTTGAGTGTATTTGGTGAGAAATGCTTGACAAAACATGACAATGCATGCATTCACATATAAATGTATACATATCTATATACATATATGTTGAAATTATCAATAATCATACTCATTCTTTGGATAACTGCAGCTTAGTGTGTAAGGAAAGTTGGAAATTAAAGGTACGTTAATGCAGGTGTGGTAATATAGCATTGTTACCCCAGACCTCAAAATGTATACTAGATAAAGAATAACTACTACAAGCAGTTTCTGCTTTGCATACGTAGAGTGTTTTGGTATAAAATTAATCTCTAAAGAGATTTTTCCAGTTGYTTTCTAAGAATTGTATTTAATGAATCTTACTTCATGGGGTTTTTCAGATGTTAATGAGTGTGAGCTGCATTTAAACATCTGTCTGAGTGGAACCTGTGAGAATACAAAAGGCTCATTTATCTGCCACTGTGACATGGGATATTCAGGCAAGAAAGGCACAACTGGTTGCACAGGTAAGTTTTAAACCTTAATTATTAATTTTTAGTTAAACACATGAATCTGCTTTTCTGGTGTTTAGAACCACCTCTCCCTGTGCTTCTTTTCATTTACTTGTGCTCTTGTTTTACCTCTCATCCAAATTTGCTGAGCTTCTGTTCTGCTAAACCTCAGTGGTATTGCATTCAGCCAGATGCTGCTTCTGCTGAAATGAGCGAATCAAAGATTGAAATGAAAATTGGGCATATTATTGCACAGTTGTTCATTTAAGAGAACAGCAAATGCCATTATCTGTAATGTGACAAACTCCTCAATGAATTTGGATTTGCTAATTGTATACTATGCAAGCAAATAACAGGTGTCTGTTCAAAGTATTATTTGGCAAACACAGATGGCTCGAAATATGTGCTAAAATATATATTCAGTTTTTGCAAAGTGTTGACAATACAGTTACACAACTACATGCTATCAGCAAAATCAGAATTTGCTTTATTTCATGTATTGCCAGGAAACAGAAATGAGATTCAAATATACAGGCTTTGAGGGCATGACATTAATAATCCAAGTGCTGGTGTCTCAAGCCAAGGTGTTTAGAGTCTTAGGCTTTGCCCAAATGTGAATGTGAACATATGTTTAATATAATTTTTAATGTAGACTTGGGGTAAACACATTTCTGGCAATGTCTTTGAGACACACTTTTATTCTTAGTCTGCCCTTATTGTAATATATGTTTAAGTGTCCCAAATATACAAAGCTATTTTTGTAACAACTCTCATAGAACAATCTGAGAGCTAGAGTTGTATTTTACATACTGGACTTGTGGATGAATAATTGTGCATTAGTAACAGCTGCCTTTGACTGACATATGAACTGATCTAAATCCAAGACATCCCTAATGGTACCCTGTAGACCAACATTTCAGTGTTCTTTGTTTCTGTTCTACATTATATGAAGATCTCCAGGTCTCTAGACCTGAAAAGCCTCCTGCTGATCAGTTGCACATGGTGCAGCTATCACTCCCAGCCTAAGGAGCAGGCTGAGAAGGTGCAACAAGGAGTAGAAGGCAAAACACAGAGAAAGGTCACAAAGGGAGGGGAGGAATCTGAGGTATGGCTTCTGGAGAAGTGCCTGGAAATAGCCACCATTTTGGCACCCTATGATTCAAGGTAGTAGCAAATGCCCCAAGCAATATTTTTTTGTTAATGAAGCGGCCAGGAAATCCCTCTCTTCTGGTCCCAGCCAGGCCATGACCTCTGGATGAGCACKGTCTGTCATGAGGGCTCTTCCCACTTCCTTACACATTTTTATCTTTCCCTGCTGCCAGTATTTTAGAGAGGATGGAACTCACCAGGAAAAACACCACAGTACCTTAATTACAACAGATGCTATAGAGGGGTTCAGTACTTTGAAAGAGCCCAGTGGTCTAAGACAAAAAGGTGAAGTATCACTTGTGTTGATATAGTTGAGATGGGACCATACTCGAATAATGAAAATCTTTTTCGATTTAAGTRAGGAAGCAGAGCAGGAAATTTCTAGGTTTGTTTCAAAATGAAAAAACGGTGTGGATACAGGTCCCATTGTGACTACATTGTTCAGGTTCTCACATTCTGGTTTTTAAAATGTCTGATTTACTACTGGAAAGCTTTGAATTGCCCATTTCTTGTTTGCAGAGTATTAGAGCAGAGTTGAAGTTCCCAGGCTCAGGTACTGCAGACTAGAAGAGCATCCTTCAACACTTCTTCTGCAAGTACCTTGCCAACAGCACCTTGACCCCAGAATTCAGTTCTTGTTTTACAGACAGATCAAAAGCATCCACAGCTTTTAGGAATTCCCATAGAAAAAAAATACAAAAACATGGACAGTACTTTGAATAGGAGATCCTCTGTTTCATGAGAACAAGTAAATCATGTCCTTTGGGTTCCATTCCAGTTTTGTCTAAATATTTCAGCTCCCTTGTCATTACTGTGTGTTTCCATTTTAACAAATAAACTTGTTTTTCCCCCCCAATCATTTAACAGTATTCAGAATCCACCCACTGACATTCCCATCCCACACAGATGTTAGTTCCCCTAGTTCTCCCCTCTCCTTGGTTCTCAGTAAGAATGTGGACAGAGTTTAGTAACAAAAATAAAATTTAAAAAATATTATGCAAAAATACACATTGTAGRTGCAGGTTTCCAACATCAAATGTTATGGATGGTTAAATATCCATTCACAAGACAAACTGTGCTAATACTGGCTTAGAGAACTTCAATTTAAATTTTCCTAGGCCATGGTACACAGCCACTAAAGAGAATATTGCTGCGTTTTCCCCTATCCCRGTTCCAGATTGCCCAATTTTATGACAAATTCCTTGTCTCTGCTTTTCTGTCAATAAAGTATATGTGTACTTGAGCAGAAATTAAATCCTGGTTTGGCACTTACATCTGTATTTTGTGATTCATCACCACTCTGGATTACTGCTTGTAAATCTGCAATATTTCACTGTTGATGCAGAGCCTTAAACTTGCTCTGATATTTTCACAGGGAAACAAATTATTCTCTGATCATCTCCCATCCATCCTTGCAGTTATGGCTCTGTGCAGAGCCCCCCTGTTTGTTCCTGATGAAGGGGGGCTTGCACAAGCTTAGGGTGCTCYTCACAGAGTCAAACTGAAAGAGGTGAATTTGGCAGCAGTAATTGCCCAAAGCATGACCAACAGATCAAAAATAAACATGTTCCAAGTCAGCTGGRTTTCTCCACAGCAGGCTCAGGGAGTTGGAAGGCTGAGACCAGGCTCTGACTCTTCAAGGGCCATTTGGAAATGGTTGTTGCCCTTTGGAGAAAGGCTGGTGGAAGGTATTGTGCTGCAGCCTTGGTGTGGAGTGTGGGCTTGGGGAGTTTGGTGTTGAACATTGTCCAGTGGTGGTGGTGGCATTAGTGGATACAGGAGGAGTGAGTGCTCA
>NW_026623348.1:1288188-1302015 GCF_030028575.1 Malurus melanocephalus | reverse complement strand
AGGAACTTGGCTCTAGAGAAGTCAGACATCTGTTGCAGTGAAAGGAAGAGGTGAGCCTGTCATTTGCCCTCAGAAATAGAGCCATAATATTTTGTGACTTGTATAATGTGCTCTCTTCTCCATTATTAATGGTTTGTGGCCTTTAATAATACCTTACATTTCAAGSTTTCTTTGATGGCACAAAAGAATTCTGGTCCTGGTGAAGCATGTTTGCCCTCATGAATCTGGGAGCTGGCTGTGTCAGGCCAAGTACCAGAAGATAATGATATTGAGATGCTGCCCACCAAAGGGGGTGTTACAGGAGTGTGTTGGCACTACCCATCTGTCCAGCAATAACAACGCTGTGCCCCAGTGTGCTGATGATGTAAGGGTGGATAGCAGGGAAGAGATGAACTGTCCCATGTGAAACTCCAACAGATGCCTACAGTACAGTATGCTGAATAAAATCTGAGAGTGATTCCAAAAGAGAAAACAATTTTACTACTTCTATTCTGAAAGATCAGAATAGGGGATTTTTTTTCATTAATTTTTCTAGTTATATGAGCACCAAGTTGAATTTCACAGTCTTTCCCTTCTGAAAAGCCTTCGTTTTTCCTACCTGATTACATGGGCAGCAACCCAGGAGGAGGAAATGCCTTGTGACTTCCACCAGACGACTGGSCCTTGGGGAACTGGACCCAGGCTCGAAATACCAGTGAAACGTCAGTGCAATAAAATGCAGAGATACGCAGAGATTGCCAGAAAAATGTAAAAGTCAGAAAATGCTTAAGGGATTTGCATAATTCCTGACAAACAGTACTGATTTATAGGTGGAGTCTGAACTARATTCACAGTTTGCTAAGACCATTGAAGCCCAGTGAAACCTAATAGAAACTGGTACACAGAGTATCTAGAGGATTTCATGCCCAGTGATGAACATGTGAATTTTCTTCAGTTAATATTCTGTTCTATTGACYTGTTCAGATGCAAAGGAATGTTTCTAGAGTATATGTGAGGAAACAGTGACTTATTCCCRTGCTTCTCTCAGGGCAGCTTCAATGATCCACTTCCACACTGGGTAAGGATATATTGTGCAGATATTGACTGGCAGTTTCTTTTCTTTGGTTGCCACATTTTGCAAGCATAGTGCAAAGGGTGACAGGTATATATGATGTGTRTTTTTGCTGCACACAAATTGGCAACTCTGAAAATTTGTGCCACTATGATTGTGGGAGAGACGCTTTATTAATTGCCAAAGGCTTGAGAGAAAAAATATTTGTCCTAAGAAGAAAACTGAAGGAGCTAACAAAATAGGGTGACTGACAGTTTTTTTTTCCCCAGAGTGCTTGGGATTGTTATGATGTCAGACCTGCATATTATTTATCATGCGTATTCTCATCTGCTGTAGGCAGACAACTCCCTTAGTATTAATGGGAGTTGTGCAATTGCAAAGCTGAGAACATGTGTGCAGCAGCACTGGGGCACAGTGGGACTGGCTGAGGATGCAGTGTCAGTCTCTGACTGGAATGTCTTTATTTTCCTTGGCTTGTCACGGACTCATACTGGAGGCAGAGGGAGAAGGTTGATATAAATCAGTGACTCACTCCTTTACTCTTTAGTGAAAATCCCCATGAAGTCAGTGGGAATAGGCCATTATTGTGTGAAACCCTGACTTGAGGAGTGTCCTCGTGGGTGCTCTTTGGGTCATGATACCTTTACTCAGAGCGAGTAATGCCTTTGTCTTCAGACAATTAAACGAACGTAGCTGGAGTATTTGAAGGGTGTAGTACTGTTTGTACTGCCATGCAGACGGAACAGACTGGACTTGTGCTTTTATTAAAGATACTGAGTTAATTTTTCCCCTACAGAGCTCAACTTCTCTTTCTGTTTCTTTCTGTGAAGCCATAATTCAATACTTAT
Source organism: Malurus melanocephalus (assembly GCF_030028575.1). NCBI lineage: Eukaryota > Metazoa > Chordata > Aves > Passeriformes > Maluridae > Malurus > Malurus melanocephalus. Next base: position 1,300,116 of record NW_026623348.1, on the reverse strand, counting down.
GGCAATGTAAATCCATATTAAGCTCCAGTATAAGCAGGCATAAATTCCATTGATTTCAGTGCACCGCTTACACAGGACTATGTTTGGTCTGAGATCTCTTACTTTGGAAATAACTGCAGTGCCATAAATGTAGACTTATAACTCAGCAGCACAATGAAAGGAGAGAATAGGGATTATAGCAAAACAACATCTGAGTTAAATGCAGGTGAAAAGAAGTAAAATCTGGGATGAAGCCAGTGATGGTATTTTACATGCCTCAATCAGCTTTCATTTAAGCATCTGAAAACCTTTCCAWGATCATAGAAATAAGCAATGTCCTTTTAAAGATAGATGGTATTAGAGAATAGATTTTGCAATGCCTATTTGATCTTTACCCAGGCAAAAAAAAAACCATTCAAATCTATTGACATTTTTTTGCTGGAGAGAAGCTGAAAAGCTTTTTTATTCAAAGCAAATGGAATGGCATTCCATTCCATGGCATTCCATTCCATGGCATTCCATTCCATAGCATTCCAAAGCAACTGGCTGGTGCCTGATAAAGTTGGTCCCATTATAAATGCCTGTGTTTGGATATAGATTTATACTTGCAGCTTTCATCCCACAGAAGATTCTAAGCTAGGAGATGTTAGCAGGGGTTCTCAGGTACAATATGTCAGTGGGTCAGTGTGTGATGGGATGGAGTCCACAGTCACTTTTTGGAGAGTGGAAAATTTGGCTTGGGTTGTCTTAAATTTGAGCCTGAGCATGACTTCATTGCGGTGTAGCTGTTGCATGCAAGTTTCTGTTTGTGTTTGCTGGTGGTTTAAAAAAATTCTTGGCAGAAACCTCTCTACTGGCGATGGGGTTTTTTTTGTGGTGTTTTGTTGTGCTCTGCAGGGTATAAGGAAACTTGTGATTGTGTGTTTCAAAGCATCAAATAATCAAATACAGTGGAGTCTTAATGTTAGCCATRGTTTAACAGTTTGGGGTTTAAAATCATGTAAAGGTTAAAATATAGAGTGTTTGCCTCAGCTTTTTTATGTCAGTGTATACTGTAGCTGACCTCTCTAAATTCCTTTTAGTCTTTCCCTAAGCCAAAATAAGTTGCTTTTTTTTCTGGCCACCCTTAAGATTTTTGACAGACGCTAGTTTCCTGTTTAGGGTGATGTTATCTTCATGTGAGTTTCTGCACATGCTACAGGCAAATCTGCTCTGTGATTATTTGCTCCTGACCTTTTTTAAAAGTTTTTGAAAGTAAGTGTCCATTTGCATGTTTTCAGGCCTGTTGGTGGAGTCAACATTCATTAATGGTAGATTCCAGCTGCCAGATTTAGATCCATATCTCGACGTCAGCATTCAGATTGTGGGAATGCTCATGTCTGGGTTTTGGGTCAGAGTAATGCCTGACTTAGAAAGAGACTCAGAAAAGTGAGATTGGGCAAAATTCYACTTCAACAGACTTAAAAAACTCCAAAAAATTAAAAGCCAAACCACCAAAAAAAGAACCCAAACAACAAAAAAAAAAGACCAGGAAAAGCCCAAAATCTCAAGTACAAAAAACCCCAAGCAAGMACAAAACTCACCAAACAAGCACCCACCCTCCCAACCAGCAGTGGGTTTGGTTATTTTCTGGCCTTCAGTATTTAATTTTAGGATAATAGACAGATATTGTCTGCTTCTTGAATTCATGTGTTGCTTTTGTGGAAAGGCAAAACATGTGTACAGGGCATAGTGAAAGGACACAGCCTTTTGTCTAGAGAAGWGTGGACAGAAAAATCCTAAGAAAGTGTTGTGGAGGAAATGGTTAAGATTATACCTGGACACTTTCCCCAAAATCTGCACAATCTTGCACTCTTTAAAGAGCTAATTTTTTTAGGTAAAATCATAGGGAAATTCAACTCTGATTTTGGGGCAGAGAATCCCAAAGGTTGTTACATGTTTGATGGCTGATGCCTTTTCTTAATCATCTTCTTGAGAAGGGTTTCAGCTGGGTTTTGTCTGTGGAATCGTGTAGAGTTTGGGAGCTGGTTTTCCCTTTCCATCAGCTGTTTTACAGAGGGAGATGATTGGCTTACAGCAACATCAAAGACACCTGGGAGGGCTAAAAAGGTGGATATCAGTTTTAAGTGGTTTGATGTGARCTCTAGATAYGTTACATCCTGCATGGAAGTAAAGYACAGTTCGAGACCTCAGTTACAGAAAATACTGTAAAATCCATAGCTCAGATGTACAAGAAAATTCCAACCAGTTTTGTTTTAATTWTCAGTAGTAATTTCTGAAAACTTTGAGTTTATACATTCTCCATACTTACATGGGGCATTAATAATGTTTTGTGAGAAAGAAGAATGGAGTTCACTTTGTTTTTTGCAGCCTATACATTTTGACATTGCCAGAAATGCCCAGAAATAAAGATAAGGTGAAAATAGCAAGTACTGAAATAGAATGTGCTGGCATGAATGTGCATGTTGAAGACTGGATAACTTGCTGCCTAGTGTCTCCAAGGATGCTGACTTTTTTCTGCTGTGTTAGGTTTCCTGAGTTGCTAATAGACTGTGTGCCCAMTGAGCCCCTCAGCTGTCATGTTAAATACTGGGGTACAGCCTGTGCTCCACAGCCTCTGGCYAAGCAGAACCTGCTGCATTCACTGCCTGGGGATAATCCATGGGGTATCTGGCCAGTGGTGGCTAGCTGTGTTCATCAGCATCCCTGCAGATCCGTGGGGCCTGTGGGAGTGCTGCATTCCAGGAGTCCCTGGGCAGAAGAGTTCCCTCTGAGCCTTCCTGGCAGACTGTGCAATGCAGAGCCACCAGTGCAGTCCCYCTCTGGGGACTCTGCCTATCGCTGCAGGCTGGCTACACTGGGAAAGCTGACTTCTGAGTTACTGCTTTCCTTCCTCAACTGCAGAAGCCGTGCTTCAAATGCCTGTCAGAAAAGGTAGGTAGTGGGGCAGCACACTTTAAATATGCTACCAGCTTCTTTGCTTCTCTTTGTCGTGMTTTTCTCTTCAGCTTCCTTTTAAAATGTCACATTGTAAAGAAATGCGGGCTTGCTTTCATGTTCACTTTGTCTTTCTTGAGAAATTCCAGTGTCAGTTACCTGGAGATGTGAAAGTGTGTTCCATGAGCTCCTCAAACATCTCTGTTTTTACAGATATCAATGAGTGTGAAATCGGAGCCCACAACTGCGACAGACAYGCCATATGTACCAACACAGCAGGAAGCTTCAAATGTAGCTGCAGCCCAGGCTGGATTGGAAATGGTATCAAGTGCACAGGTGAGGGTCTTACCCATTTGTATTCATTTGTAAGGTCAAACCACAACGGGGTTGTAGCAATTCTGAAAAAAAGCAATGCCACACCTATAAATTGAGAAGACAAACGGTAATTGAACTTGTTAGGTCGATTTGACACGATCTGTTGGAGGACAAATCTCCACCATGGTAACTGTGAAATCAGCATGAGCTCATATTTGGCTTGTGAAACGATGAGAAAGAACAGACTGGACCATGGAGAGAGATGCTTTGTGCTTGAGGGCAGCTGATGGGAGGCAGTGAGAGGCCTCCTGGTGCTCCCCATGAAAACAAGGTACACGTCTTGCACTGGGTGCCCTGGAGCTTCCTCAGTCACAKTTACCATGTCAAACTTCTTTGATGGGCTGCAAATATGCTGTTCCCCACTTTTTTAGTCAGATGGCCACACATCTGTGTGGGTTTCATTATGGAAGATTTAAAGTAGWCTTTCTGTGTGTCATACACTGTTTTAAGTTTGTCTTTGTGTGTGCTTTTTTAACTTAYGTTCTTTTTTTCCTTTTTTATTATTTTAAAGATCTGGATGAGTGCTCCAAYGGAACACACATGTGCAGCCCACATGCTGACTGCAAGAACACGATGGGTTCTTACCGCTGCCTGTGTAAAGAAGGTTACACTGGGGATGGCTTCACTTGCACAGGTGAGATGATCTCCAGTGCAACCTAATTTAGCCTAAAATTCAATACACAAAAATAGCTTTTAAACATTTGAACTTACTCATTAATGTGTCATCATCCATTGTGCTCCCCTTCTCCCAGGTTGCCATAGCTTAAAAGAATATATTATACATATATATACATATATATTATGTATATATTATACATAGTCCAAATAATTCCCTTTTTTCACTTCATAAAATGCAATTTTTCATTGAGCTTTTCTTGTTAGTTGAAGTGAGTGGCAAAATTACTAAAACAATACTTGATTATATAATTTGGCTAGTTAGTAAACTAGTCCATTGGCTACTCACCTTAATCCTCAAATAATAGGGCATATGCATCAAAATTATTTCATAAAATTACCTAAAAATATTTGTCCTTTTTTACAAGGGAGTGTGTCGTGTCTGTCTTCTTTACTCCATCATCCTGAGAGATGGTGTCAGGATGCAGTGCTGGCATGGAGAGTGAAGTAGCTGCTTCTGAAACCTCATTTTATAAACTGTAAATGAGATTATAAAACCTTGCTAAAGAGATGTTTCCCACCCACACTTCAGTCTTCTGCTTTGAAGAACAGATTAGCTCATGTGTGCTTAGTCATCAGGAGCCCTGCTCTGCACTGAAGTTTCAGTGTGGCTGGAGATGCTCAGTGGAGGGTGATGCTTTGGGAGCAGAGCCATGTGTCAGGCAGCTGATGGGCCAGGTTTTCAGCTGGGSCAAATCAACTACAGCAGGTTTTTAGGGCATCTGTGAATCTGGCTGATCAGGCTTAAGGCTGAATTTGAATCTTTCCAAATTCTGAATGGACCCTGGAATTCTGTTTAGTTCTTTCTGTGTAATTTTATCTTGGATCTGATTTGGCTTCCTCAGTGGCCTTCCTAACCCAGTGCTCTTTGTGAATTTCCTATATGATGATTTCCAGGAGTCTGTAGGCTACACCCTTCAGATGAAGTGCTTACAGAGTGTCTGCAGTCAATAAAACATTCTGKTTTTTATTTGGATACTTTATTGTTTGTGAATCCAAGAGGTGTCTGGGACTCAAACTAGAGCACTCAAATGTTCTGTAAATCCTCTGCCAAAGTGTGCAGTGTGCAGCATTCCCCCTGGTAGGTGCTTTTTGATTTACCAGCCATGGACTTTTCAAAATTCATGCTGCCAGCCAGACTCTGTTGCAATAAGTAGGTGTTTTTGTGATGTGTAACATTTCAGCTAGAGAGTAAGAGCCATGAGCTATCTGAAGGTGAGTGGAGTCCAGTAGCAAGGCTGTTTTTCTCATCAGCTGTTAACCTGCAGTTTAATTTTGATGAAGTTCTTTTCATGCCACTTTTTGCCAGTGTTTTGATGTTTGGCGTGAAGAACTGCCTATTACCTTATGCTTGCTTATTGCATAGTAAACTTCTTTTTTTTTCCCAATTACAGCTTCTAAGCTTTGTCATAATAGAAACAGTAACTATAATAAATTTCACGTGCACATTCTGAGTCTAAATTTGACCCTGTGTACTGCCTCCAATTGTTATTAACTGTAGCTACTTTAGGAGTCTGGGCCTCTCTGATTTTCCTTTTGATTAGAAACTGTATTTTCAACATGTTAGTAATATACAGAGCTGTTATATGTGCCTCTGCACATAACACACACAGTATTCAGATATAATAGAATAATTAGAATGCTTAGAACACCACATGCTTCAGCTGAAATGTTGGTGAGAAAACCATCTTTACTGCTAACTTGCAATATCCCTTCYTTTTGCAGACCTCGATGAATGCTCAGAAAACTTGAATCTCTGTGAAAATGGGCAGTGCCTCAATGCCCCTGGAGGGTACCGCTGTGAATGTGATATGGGATTTTTGCCAAGTGTAGATGGGAAAGCATGTGAAGGTAAATCTTTGTAAGCTTTAAACAACATTCAACAAAGTYTGCCTTAATAGTATTTTATGTTTCCATTTTTTACAGTGGATTGCTGTTGTGGTTGTATTGAGAACTGCATGAAAATTTTCAGTAGTAGTTGCTTTTTTTGCAGTTTATACATTTATTATGGACCTTTAGGTGTTCATCTACCTGCTGTAGATAAGGAGAACAGCTTTTCAAAGGCCTGTCTTATTTTTGTGTCCAATTGGTGATCCAAATGGTACGGATAGCTGCCATTTCTTCTTCATCGCTTATGTAATTTTATTCATAACACTTAAAGAGAAAAAGTTGTTGCTTTGCATTGGTGTGTATGAAGCTGAAAAACAGTGACTGGTAGCCAATACAATGCACATGCTTTGAAGGGCTTCTGTGAGGTACAGAAYCAGAGTGTAAAGCCTTGAAAAAGTTTATATGACCACAAAAAGAAAATTTCCTACATGACTGTTCAGTTTTGAAAGAGCTGTCAGTTAACATAAGAGCTTTGCATATGCAAAGATTCAAAACGATCAATAAACAATCAAATTATCCTGTTACCAACATGATTAAGGTCATATATTTGWCTTGAACATTTGAAATCCTCATTTGATATAACACTAATCAGTGTTATAGTCAGTCAAGAAAATGCTGTGTTATCATCTGACATAGTAATGTAGCAACTGGTATTTGATGGAGTTCATAAGTACATCACTATAAATAGGATCTTTCCCCTTGAAAAGTGTTCTGTGTATTTTTTAATAATCTACCAAGTGAAATAATTTGAAAGTGAACTTTTCTTTAAACTAAACCAATATTAGGTTTCACAACRTTTCATGAAACAATTTACTTTCAAACCTTTTAGCTAAGTTTAAATAGCTTTTATAGAGCCTAGGTCCTGTTGCTAAAACCTTTCCTTCATGTCTCAGATGTGTACACTAAATGCAGTATTTTAAGGTCCTTTGTAAACACACACATTTTTATTGTTTCAAATTAGTTGTTCTCTGTGCAGTCCATGTGGCATTCAGGACATACTGAATCAGACTTAGTAATTTGGAGAAGAGGCACAAAAATGCCTTCTTGCCAAACTTTAGATTTGTTAAATGCAGAAACTTGAAGATGAACACGAAGTTCACCTCTGGGCACAGGTTTTTTCCTTGCTGGTGCCCAGCTTTCTGAAGATGACTGCTGATTTATAATATACTTACTTTTAATAAGGCATATCTTCTGCTGTGTTTAATATTGCTACTTGTCAGATTAGCCCACTAATAAGCTGGGATTGTTTCTGGCATAGCTTCCAGAGATATTGGAAGGAGCCTTTTTGCCAAAAAACCCGTTAGGATTAGGTTCCTTGGGCTCCAACATAAATCTTCCATGTTACTTTTTCTTGTCTTACACGGTGTGCAGAAGGTGTTGTCTTCCAGATCCAAGCAGCTGAACATTTGCAGTTCTCTGTCTATGTCTCAAGAAGATAAGGAARGCTCATATTTTTCCCCTCCTGTTCCTTAATCAGATATTGATGAGTGCTCACTTCCCAACATCTGTGTCTAYGGTACTTGTCATAACCTCCCTGGACTTTTCCGATGTGAGTGTGAAGTGGGCTACGAGYTGGACAGAAGTGGTGGGAACTGCACAGGTAAAACTGAACAACATGCTTTTTATTCTTCTGTTAGTGCCATAGTCAGCTCCTTAGGGAATTCTTATAAGAAGCTGTTTAAATCAAACTGGATATAGGAAAATGTAGATTTCCCTACTGTATAACACAGGATTCTGCATACCTTTTTTATGCTCCTCTTGACCATTTTTTGTCAACTTCTGATATCCCCTTAAGAAGGGRAAAAACAGATCAGAGTGAACCCCTCTGGCAGAGATGAGTTGTGCTTTGTACARTACTTCACAGTACTGGATGGTGAGCTGTGGTCTTGTCTTGTATTTTTCCCTTAAGTAGTTTTTTTGTACTTTATGTGAATCTTGTTCATAGACTGATGTTTTCCAGGAATTTTTTTTTCTATGAAATGATAAACTCATCTCAGACTACTGCTCTTCTAAAATGCCCATTTCTTTTTTAGAGTATTTTGGAGATCAGTATCTTGTAGCTAATGGATTTGTGATCGTTACCATATGGTACCTGATATATCCATGGTTTTCAGTGCCCTTGGATGTTTGCTTCCCATGTGCTGTTTTTTTCTTGCAGATGTTAATGAATGTGCAGATCCTACAACCTGCATTAGTGGCACGTGTATCAACACTGCTGGCAGTTACACCTGTGAGTGCCCTCCTGACTTTGAGCTGAATCCCACCCGAGTTGGATGTGTTGGTAAGGGACCACTCCTTGTGTTATTTACTAGTGCAGTTCCATGGAGTAACTGCAAGCCAAACTGCTTAGGAATAAATTCCCAGGTCATGGGAAAGGACTTGATCAGGCTCTTCAATTCCCATCCCACTGCCCCTGGCTTGGGAATTGTAATAGGGCAGCAGGAGAATGTCCAGAGTTGAAGCAGCATGCCAGCAGTCCCCTGGTGCCAGAACCAACCCCTTGGGGCTTGTTAGAGCTGKCCACGCTTTACAGCAGGCAGGAGACTATTTTAAATTTCAACAAACTTAAACCCACATCCAGCTGGCCCCAAGATGGCAGGCAAATGAAGCTGTGGCATGAAGCCACCCATGCTCTTGGAGCACTGAGTACGCTTGGCTAGGTGCAGCCTCATAACCAGTGGAAATACTCTTGTATTAGGCTCCAACTGCTTAGTAATCCTAATTTTTTTTGTTTTGTTTGTTTAAGACTGTTTGTAATTGTCAAATTCAAATGTGTTTGAAATTCCTAACATTTAGTAGATGCTTTCATGCTTGTAAGCCTTGAGTAGAGGAGAAAACAGTGATGTCTGGAACTGGAAGGATGTATAAATGTAGGGGAAATGTAAATGAAAATGAGAAAAAGCCTGGCTGAACTGCCCTTGGTCACRACGAGTAAATTTCCTACTTTATGAGAAATCCAACAAAGCCAAGTAATGGGGTACCAACAACCTACCTAAGTGGGAAATGCTGGGCCCCCCTGGGCAACACTGCTTTGGTGTCCTGCAAGAAACAGGAGCCCTCTCTAGGTATCCCACAGCCTGGGAGGATGTGTTGTTTTGCTCTCTCCTAAGATGTGTTTGTCTTTTTGTGCATTGTGAACAGATACACGATCTGGCAACTGTTACCTGGACATCAAAACCCGGGGAGACAAYGGGGGCACCTTCTGCAGCAATGAGATTGGAGTGGGTGTTTCCAAGGCCTCCTGCTGCTGCTCTCTGGGCAAAGCCTGGGGAGTTCCCTGTGAGCACTGCCCGCTGGTGAACACAAGTAAGTCTGCTTTTCCTTGTTTAAACASAGCAATGGAATAGCAGTTGATGTTACAGAATAAAACCTAATGTCTCTAGTGGTCAGTTTGTAATTTTATGKTTCAATTATCTGTAATAATCAAATGCATTTTCAAAAACAGTTGTGCTGAAAATGTTTCTGCTATCATATGCTCATAATCTATTTTTTTTTCAGCTGAATATAAGGTCCTTTGCCCTGGAGGGGAAGGATTCCGACCAAACCCTATTACAGTTATATTAGAAGGTAATGTTTGCAATTTCCTATATTCACATATCTGAAATTGTGAAACTCTATACTGAGGTGTTTTTTTTTTTTTCATGGAAAATATGAATGAAATATTTATGTGGTTTTTTGACAGATATTGATGAATGTCAGGAACTGCCTGGACTTTGCCAAGGAGGAAAATGTATTAATACATTTGGTAGCTTCCAGTGTCAGTGTCCATCTGGGTACTACTTGAATGAAGAGACTCGAGTGTGTGATGGTAAGTAGCTTTCACTTAAGCAGTCTTCTGCTTTATTCTTTGAAACTAGTGACAGATCAATATGCAGAGAATTAATCTTTCCTTGAAAAGGAGCATAATCAGACTAAGCAGTGTAAAGCTTTAGGGTGGGAAAATTGAGCAAGTAGAAGTCTTACGTTGAGTGAGTGAAAATTCCTTCTTGAGCATGTTGAAATATATATAAGTTYTTGTTTAAAATGATCAGATTTTGATCAAAACCAGAACACCCAGCAATTTTTTCTGTAAGTAAAATATAATTTGCTAACTGGCTATAAAAAATAGCCAGTTGGAAATGGGCAGTGAAATAAACAGTTAGATAAAAAAAACCAAACTTCCCCTATGAATCTGGTGAGCTGGTGTGTCTCTATTTTTTTCACTGCGTTTTTCACTCCTGCTGATCCAATGGCCAAGTGAAAATATTGGTTGWACTGCAAAACATTTTCCTTTCCATAGCAGAGTCAGTAGTACATGTCGCATTATATGCCATCTCAGGGTGTACTGGATATAAAGCCTTAAACAACCCATCACGTTCTAAAATTTCCCATTTTCCAGGCTATCTTCAGTCTTCCAGATTGGTAATAATGTTAATATAGTACCTATCATGTGCAAAACACTGTTGAAGTACAAAACCACTCAGGTCCTAAATTAATACTGAACCGAAGGGCTTCATCCATATTCATCATTCGGTGCTTCATCACCAAAGTGCTGATGTAGCTCAACAGATGTTGAATAGTGTGTCAAACATACTCTAAAATTGTAAGGCTGGGAAATATTTCTGAACTTTTGGGGACTGAGGTGTTTTGGGTATTATGTTGTGTTTGGTTTTGGTTAGATTGTTTAAACAAAACTCAGTCTCTTGATGAAGTAAATATGACATCTTGTGTTGGGAAAGTTGCTCACTTTCCTGAGTCAGGTAAYGCTCAGTGGGAACTCCACAGGGAACCATTTTGGTTCTTTTCCAGATCTAAGAATCTAGTATGGGTGAGATCCTCAAATACTATTTTYGTGCATCAGGTGGAAAAGCCAAATTGCTGTTTCTGAGCTATCCAAACCTATCAAGAGTCCCCATCTTTGTATCACAGCTGGGCTTTCCATGGGCACCTGTGCCACTGCATCCTTCTGTGTGGCTTCAGTCCCCTATTATCTTCCTTAGAGTCCCTTCAGCTCTTCTCTGCTAATACCTTCCTACCTCAGGCATGGCTAAGACATTTTAGTTCTTAGAAGCACAACAAGAAAGCTTCTGAAGTGACCACTGACTCACTGYGTATTTGTTCTCTTCTAGATGTGAACGAGTGTGAAACACCTGGCATTTGTGGACCTGGCACGTGTTACAACACTGTTGGGAACTACACCTGCATCTGTCCTCCTGATTACATGCAAGTCAATGGAGGAAACAACTGCATGGGTATGTGCTGGGCTTTCTTTGAAGCTTTATCTCACTGCATTGGGCCAGGAAGATCATCTTCCCTAAGAATTGCCTGCATTGCCCTGAGGTTTTCTTCATTTCCACAGATATGAGAAGAAGTCTGTGTTACAGAAATTACTACGCTGACAATCAAACCTGTGATGGTGAGCTGCTCTTCAACATGACCAAGAAAATGTGCTGCTGTTCCTACAACATTGGACGTGCATGGAATAAGCCTTGTGAGCAGTGTCCTATCCCGAGCACAGGTACATTTTCACATTGCAGAGCCATCTGAAAGCCTTGATTAGATCATAATCACTATCAGTGACTGTAACACCATTAGAGATGTTATGTCTTTTTCTGCTCTTGAATGTCTAACATGAAGGGATTGGTTGCTTCTTTGACCTGGAGATGATCAGCCCTAGTCACRATGAAGGCATATATGGGGCCATTTGTGTCCAGGCTGCTGAGYTGTGCCTCTCTTGTGCCAGTTTCACTGTCTCCCAGACTTCATGCTCTATATTGATTAATCCATCACTTTGCAAATGCTTGCTGATCCAGTGTTGAGGCACTGACCAACATTTTTTTGGTATTGCTTCAACAAATGTGTGCCCTGCAGGTGCTGAAAGAGTAGAAGAATTCTCGTGGCTAGAGGATATGATGCATTTATGATTGTTGATTAATTCCAAATGCTTTAATGACTACTTTGTTTTCCTGTTGCAGATGAATTCTCCACACTCTGTGGAAGTCAAAGGCCTGGCTTCTTCATTGACATTTATACAGGATTACCAGTTGGTAAGTTGTAATTTATGTTTTGAACTAAATTCCATGCTATCTCTGC
>NW_026623348.1:1216555-1288113 GCF_030028575.1 Malurus melanocephalus | reverse complement strand
CACTGGAGGAATAACAATTAAACAGTGTAATGGAGTTCAACTCTCTGTTTAAGTCCAAGCCTGCAAACTTTCTGCCTGGCTACTCCTAGCTGGCAGCAACTACTCCTAGTTGCTGCTTGTAATCAAGGCAACACACAGATCCAAAGAAACTGTAATCAGGCCTACATGAGCAGGGCACAGATACCGGGAATGAGAGGTCTGGGAGTGAGGCCAGCCAGCATCTGAGAGGAACTGGGAGTCTTTCCTTCAAACTAAAGCAAGATTTAGTCTGACATTTCACATCAGTTCCCCTGGGTGTTGGTTTGACACAAAAATCCTTTTTTCTGCTCAGCTGGAATATTTCTCACAATGTTATTGTGTGTTACATTTGAATCACGAGTAACAAATTGCAGAACAGAAAGAGAGAGAGAATGAGGAATTCTAGGACAAGAAATTGAGTAAATCCCTAGTGGGACTCCCTTTTGTTTTTATTCACACTAAAATGCAAATGAGAAGCAGATAATGTACCCTGTAACAAACAGACATGGCATATAGGCAGTAATCAGATGCTTTAGCATGAGGCTGTTGCTGTGGTGCAGTATTTAGCTAGTTAGGTGGAAATATTTCTAGTAAAGTGGGGAACGTTATTTTAAAAGAAGTTACAGAAAGGTACAGTATTTATTATTTATGAGGTCATTTATTGGAAGCAAATGTTCTCCTTCTGGCTATTAGCATTGGTGCAGCTTGTTGCAGAGTCTGCTCAAGCTAATTGGGCYGTTCATCAGCAGCAGGGAGTCTTGGACCTTACTAGCATGCCCAGGTAAAAGCTGCATCTGCAGCATTTGACACGAGTGCAGGGGTGTTGAGTCAGCTCTGTCTGCCCTGGCACAGCGTGGGGCTTTGCAGTTCAGGAGCCAATGGGAACAGAAGGGCACAGAGCCCAGCAGCACATCCCAGGCCTGGGCTGAGACTGATGCACACACAGCTCTTCACAGCTGTGCAAATCACAGCTCTCCCTGCTGCTTTGGGATCWAGGGCATAGCACTCAGCCTGCTGCTTTTGCACAGGGGTTACTCATGTCCCTTACAYCTGCAGGCAAGGGATCATGGTCCAGACACTTAGTATTTGCTTACAATCCAATAGTGTTACTCTCTGTTTGGATTAAAGTTCTRCATAGTTGCTCCAGGTGTTTGTTTCAGAAACAGAATTAGTTCTATTTTTACTCATCCCTTGTATCAGAGGACTCAAAGTTACAGAATCTAATGTAGAAAAGGAAGAGTTGGATCCAGCAGCAAAATAAAAAAGCCCAGACAAAATCACAATAACATTATCTGATGGAAACTCCTGCTAGCTGGTAATTTCCCACCATATTCTCTGACTGTGTAGCTCAGTGCATATGGCAATGTTTACTAAAGGCAGAGGCTTTGGAGGAGTCTCTGAACTCTCTCGTGTTGGAATATTAAGATGTGTAAGGACCCAATAGGCAAGACATATAATTGTAATAGCAGCTGGGKTTTTTTTCTGCCAAAATCAGTTACTTAACTGGGGTGTATATAAAGCATTGGCAAGCCCTGGCTGCCTGGCTTAATCAATCTAATTAATAGCATGTTGGCAGCACTTCAGATGTTACCTGTCATTGGCACTTTCAAACTCTTACAYAAAACCCTGAAAATCTTTTCAGATTAACAAGGGTAAAACAGTGCAAAACTAATTCTGATAAGTGTTTGCATTCAGTCCTTCTCCCCTGTATTAAACCAAAGACAGTTCCAATCTCTCTGTTTGGCTCTTCCCAATGACTCCACTSTAACATCGAGAAGGTGATGAGGCTCATTAGGGCTGTGGGTGGGAGACAGGAGGAAAGACACGGAATACCTTCTGTCGCAGGATCATTCAGTACAGTGAAGAGTCAGGACCTAAGAAAGCAGGAAATACCTGCATTTCCCCAGTTCGGAATGACTCCCTGTTCACCTGGAACATTCTCGTGCTTCCATTATATGTTTGATAATTATCTAAAAGGGTAAATGCATAGGGATATACTCTGTAGCAGAAGATTCCATGATGTGCTCATGAAGTAATAAAAGTATTAAAAAAAAATTATTCTTGCAGATATTGATGAATGCAGAGAGATTCCTGGAGTGTGTGAAAATGGGATCTGTATAAATATGGTTGGCAGCTTCCGATGCGAGTGTCCTGTGGGCTTCTTCTACAAYGACAAACTACTGATCTGTGAAGGTACAGTGCTCTTCTCATTCAGGGAAATGGTGTTTCACCAGCTGGCAACTCAGACACTGCCAAATGAGAGCCTTGTTAGGCATCCTTAATGAGGGGAAATTACTGTATCAGTGTAATAAGTCTATGTTAATTCAGACATTTTGAATTCTTTTGCATAGAAAATACCAAATTTTCCATCAGACATCTAAGGCCTTGAAGGCCCATGAGTCAGCAGTCATGGGAAGAAATATTTTTTTCACATTTGACAGTAAAGCCAAGAAAAAAATTTTAGTCTTGAGACAGATCATGAGCACAGTTTTTTAAATTCCAAGATATTTTTTTCTAATGGAACAAATATTTTTGTAAAAAACATAAACAGATGATTTTTTTTCCAGTTTAAACATTCACTAATATTGTATTAGTCAGTTTTGTGGAGAACTGAAGATAGCATAGAATTGCTGTTATTCTCTGGTGTGGGTTATGACTGCTGACAACCTGGGTGCTGCAGGCAAGGCACTGAGAGCTTTGAGTAAAAGCATCTTCTGTGTGCTACTCCTGACTGAAACCCATTACATTTCTAGGGAGATAAAGTTCTCTCTTTGCAGCAGCTCAAGTAAGAAAAATTGATGTAATTTTTTTTCCCTGAAGCTTTTTGATGATGTTTACATTGAAAGCTACTAATATCTTTATTCTAAAAAAATGTGATTTTGGCATCTTTTGACAGATATTGATGAATGCCAAAATGGACCAGTTTGCCAGCAAAATGCAGAGTGTGTGAACACAGCTGGGAGCTACCGCTGTGACTGCAAACCTGGCTACAGGTTCACATCCACGGGGCGCTGCATGGGTGAGTGCCTGGGGAGGACTGCACAAACCAGGGCTTTTTAAAGGTGTGGAAAAAGTATCTCTCCTGTCCAGGAAGTTGGTATTTCAGGAGATGAKCCAAGATTCAAGAACTCTTCTCCTAAAGTCTTTTAGGGCATCCCATAAACATGAAGGTAATTCCAGGCCTATTCCACAGATGTGTAAGTGGGAGTTAAAAACCTAAGTAGGTGTTTATCTTTCACTTTATCCCACCAGCTACAAGCATTTTTTTTAGCCCTTGTCATGTCTAGGAAGAGAGGACCAATTGATTCACTACTTTTCTGTATTTTCTGATTTTCGTTATAATTTTCTGTATGAATTTTATTGATTTATATTCCACTTGGGGTTTTATAAAGAATTCACTGCCTGCTGGAGTCTCTGCTGCTAATGTAGACTTATCTGCTTGCCTGTCTGCAATAGCTAACTTGAAAAGCTTATTGTKGAACTTCCTAACTTTGATATAAACAGGCCCCATAATATTATTTTTAAATACTCACTGAGTGGGACTGCAGTTTTATAATCTGTTTGTTTTTTCTTATACTATCTTAGTCCAGAGAGGCATTCACKTTATCTTGCTTACTTGAGAATTGCTGAGATTTTAAAGACCACAGCGGGCCAAGCTGCTGTAAATATTATATACTATATACATTTCTGAACAAAATAAGAATTACAAAGGAAGCTGATAACATTTTCCTTGGGTTTTTGCTTCTGAGTACTACAGTTTTAGGAAGTGCACTTTTCCCTGCAGTGCAGTTTTTCATTGTTTCATGTGACTCTTGAGGGAAAAGGGTGTAGGGGAAATCAGAGCACTACTATGAGAACTAAAACTTTGCTTTGTTAAGCTATGCAGTAGCCCATGTAAATATTCAATATGTTCCTAATGTAATTGTTGTTGTTAAGGGTTCATTAGAGCAGTACAGGAAGAGCAGGGGAAGGTTCTGATAYGGATTACAATTACAAAGATGAATTGGCACAAACAGTAATACTTCCCTGTATTTTGCTCTTATTTTATATTTGGTGAAAATAAAGTTACACAATTAGAGTCAAAATAAGAGTGGTTGATAAAGTACATGATCCAGCAAAGGAAGGAAGTTCCCAACCACTCTGATGGGAGCAGAGAGTGGTCAGCCATGCTATTGGATCAATCATGCAACTGCATGGAAAATGATCACACCCCTGTAATTTATGTGCTGTTGAGTCAAACGTGATGTATCACAGTCACTGGTACTACAAGTACTGCATTTATCTTACCTTCAAAACTGCATCCTTCTGGTGCTATCTATTGTGGTAAAATAAACAATTTTTCTTCTAAATTAGCTTTGGGCATCACTATTCATTTGCCCACAAAGCACCAGAGCATCACAGTTTTTYTTTTGTCTCTGTTCTCCTGAGCTGTGAAGATTAAGAGTTCTTAACAAAGCATTGGCTTTCCATCTGCCTCCTTCAGGCTGTAATTAGCAGTKCTGTCATTAATAACATTGGGAAGGCTTRGTCCTCAGTGCACACCCACCCAGARTTATTSACAGCCCCATGTGATGTACAGAGATCCTGAGGATGGGGCTCTCAGGATTGTCAGTGTGCCAAGTAAAGTGCAGAGGAGAGGCAGGAAAAYGAGATTTAGTACATGACATTCTTTGCAATTAGGAACAACTTGACTTACTTTTGCAACAACTTGGGGTTGGTTTGCTGAGAAACTGCCTCTGCTTGACTTAGATTGCATGTGAAAGGAAATTACTGAACACCAGAGCCTAATCAGTTTTAATACAAGCTTGTGGCAGCRCCTCAGTTCTCGTATTTTGGAGCTGCAGCATAGGAAGGAAGGAAGCACACTGAATCAAACCAGCTCTTGGTGGTRATGAGGTCAACAGAAACACCTCATTTGTTGCATGTTTCTGATTTGTCATGGAAGAAACTATGCCAAAGAGCAGATATTTAATTTGTTAATATTTTGTTTCATTTACTATTGATRGAATCCTTTTCTGCCTGAAAGCATTTGTAATGAGAGTAGCAGGAAGCAGTTGGCTGTTGAACAAGAGATGCCCTGCTATTGTAAGGCAGCAATTACATGCTGGCAGGGGAGCTTTGCCCCTTCTCTGCAGAATTATTCAAAATATTCCCTCACTCCATATAGCAGTAACTCTTTTTGCTGTTGGAGCTTTCTCCAGTTTATAGGATCACCATCCAATTTCATGGATGCTTCAACACATGTATGTGTACCCATTTTATCTCTGCATGATGAGTTGATAAATCTACACTATCTTTTATCTTTCTACAAGCTTAGTGAGAAAAGTGTGGTGTTCATCTCCCCGTCTGTTCTGTATGATTTCCATGAGTTATCATGCCATTTGTGCTACAATCAAATGTAGCTAGATGCAAATAGCTGCCTTCATGAGAAGAATGCAGCCTGTGATTCATATGCCTCCTTCATATCTGCTGCAGTCAATACATAGCCCTGTGACTCAGACCCTCTCCAATCTTGTGTCATTAATTCTGCTTTTCAAAGCCATGGTAATAATGTTTTCCCTCCAGCAAGAATTTGCATATGCTAAATATMATTTTTATGCTAAATTTTTTTCAGGTCCACAAATACAGGATAAGGTAATATACATGCAAATCATGCTTTTTCTGGGATTTMCTTAGTAATGTTTTTGTCATTAATAAATTAAAAATAGTATTTTAAGTTAGGCTATGCACTGGAGACYGTCTTTGTTGCTGCAAATTCATCTTTCCATCCTTGTAATTTAAAAGACTCCGCTTTCACTGCACCTCTTTGTTTTCAGATCGGAATGAATGTCAAGAAATTCCTAATATCTGCAGCCATGGGCAGTGTATTGACACTGTTGGAAGTTTCTACTGCATTTGCCACAATGGATTCAAAACCAATGATGACAGGACAATGTGTATAGGCAAGTGTATCAAATTAAACTGAACTTAAGCTTCCCTTAAGATAGTTACTAAGTCCGTCCTCTCTGTAATGAGAAGTTGCATTACAATAATTGAGACTGTGAGCCATTTATCACCAGACAAAGGTGCAAAACTGGCCATTAGAGATGATAAAAGCTGATAACAAATGAAAAACATCTCATTAAAGTAGAGCGAGCCTTCAAAATTGCATATCCTGTCTAGTGAACTGATAATGATTTCATTTTTGAAGAAAATATTTCATTCTTAAAATTTTCAGGAGCATCTTGTCTCATTTATTCCTTTAGGCAAGGTATTTAATAGATTAATATTGCCATGCAGCAGTTGTACATGGSCTACTTGTTAATAGAGTGAATGAAGGGTAGATTTCTTGCCAGAAAAGARCCCTTTTCAGAAGCAGTCATCTTCATTTACATAGGAATTTTGTATTTAACCCATTCACAGCTKTTGGTTGTGTATTTTATGAACAAATTGAGATTTCAGAATGCTTACAATTAAAGACACCTTAGACTTATTTTGGGAYGGGTGATATAGGAGCCACAGTAAAAGCAAATGATTGTTGGACCCTCTATTATTTTTGTAGATGTTARTATCAAGTGTGTAAATCTATGTGAAATCTTTTTGGGAGATAGGCTAACCTTCTTCCCTTCTATTCAGTCTGTGGGCAGTGGGTTATTTCCCTTCTGTTCCTTTGTAGATATTAATGAGTGTGAGAGGGATGCCTGTGGCAATGGAACCTGCAGGAACACCATTGGCTCCTTCAACTGCCGCTGCAACCTGGGCTTCATCCTCTCCCACAACAACGACTGCATAGGTGAGGAGTGCTGAGACCAGGCACATGCTCCTGAGACTTTCTACTTCTAAAAAAAGTACCATAGATACTGTCTTTTCTGCATGATCTGGATGATTRAAGACAAAACTGTATTTCTTCACTCTCAAAAGGCCTCTTTGATTAGGCACCACTCTCTTTTCTWGAGCCTCTTCAATGTTGGCACAAGATACTGGAAAACTATTGCTCTGACAATTTTATACCATGGTACTTTGCCCTCACTTGCTTTTGAAATGGGATTGTGTTATCAGTTACTTTGTTGATGCAGTGGAAACAGAAATCTCACCTAYCCAATTTCCATTGTTGCTGATGTTTCTGATGCCTTTCAATGTTATTCCTCTTAGATGTGGAYGAGTGTGCAAGTGGAAATGGAATGCTCTGCAGAAATGGTCAGTGTGTGAACACCATTGGGTCCTTCCAATGTCTCTGCAATGAAGGCTATGAGGTGGCTCTGGATGGAAGGACTTGTGTTGGTGAGTGCTTTCTTTTAGCGTTGAAAAAAAGGGMAGCAGATATGCTTAGTGGAACAGTAGGGTCAGAGAGAACTGTCACACTGCCATCATTGTACTTAGCAGAAGAAAACAATGACAAGAGAACAGGAAGATGACTCCTCTCCTCTCTTGGAAAGTTACACCTTCAGTTTGATGGAATTAAATRAAGCGGCCTCAGTCAGAGATTTACTGAGATAACAGCAAGTACCTTAAATAAATTTTCTTTCTTTTCTTCTAGATATCAATGAGTGTGCACTRGAGCCTGGAAAATGCGCACCAGGCACATGTCAGAACTTGGATGGCTCGTTCAGATGTATCTGTCCTCCTGGATACATCCTGCAGGATGACAAATGTGAAGGTRTGTACAGAGCAATCCTTCTGTCTCTTTCTTAGCTGCTCACAGTTGTTACCTATTTCTTTTCCATTTAAATGTGAGTAATGTTTAGTCTTTTGTGGCAGCCTAGAGTTCTGAACTGTAGCCACTAGTAAGTCTCTCACTTCCTAGAAAAAGTCTCACCCACGTTTGTTTGAACCAGAACTACTTGCTCTGAACCCTAAAAAAATACAATGTCAGGCTATTTGTTTGATGGTACATTGCTGAAGTTTGCCCACTGCATGAGGATTTGAAAACTAATTCTGGATTTTGCACTTGAATTATTGGTTCCTCTTTCTGTCCTTTTTCGTTGAGCCTTTTTCTTTTTTTTTCAAATGTGCTAGATATAAGTGATGATGTAAAACTGCACTTTATGTAGTACAGCTGCCAGTGTAAATATTATTATTTCTCATGTCTTTAATTWCTTTTCTTGCAGACATTGATGAGTGTGTGGAACAGCCAGAAATTTGTGCCCTGGGCACATGCAGCAACACTCCAGGCAGTTTCAAATGTCTGTGTCCAGAAGGCTTTGTATTGTCTTCCACAGGAAGGCGATGCCAAGGTAAGTTCATTCCTATTTTCTGGCATTTCAAAATTTGTTTGCTGTTTCATAAAAGCCTTATTAGTGAGCTGTTTCTAATACAGCAAGAAGGCTCTGGACTCAAACAGTGTTTTTCACAGGGAAAACATGATAATTCTGTTGCTGGGGCCAGGTTCTGTCTTGCCCTAACATCTGTTTGTCATTAAACTGAACATTGAAATAAAAGGGGTGAAGATAATGTTAAATGTACCAGGTTAAGCGAAGAATTTATGTTGTACTGAAATCCTTTCTTGCATCCCTGGAAGAAATATTGGGGTTACCTGGACTCTATGTAGATAACAACGTGACATGGATATGGAGTATGAGCACAGGAGACTAAGGGCAGCATTTCCAGTTGTAAGGCTGTCCTTAGCACTTGCCATATTCACATAATACTTGTTAWATGCTGTTCCTCTCTGCAAGCATGTGGGTGGAAAAAAAGATTGTTGGAAAAAATTTGCAAGGAGTGTTGTGTGGACAATAACCACCCATATGCTTAGAGACATCTGAAGTGTCTTCTGGCTTCCAGATTACTGCATACACAGTTCAGAACCTAAACATGGACACTAACATATCAGATGCTAAAAGCTGAACATCTAGTAATAAAAAGCCACAGGTTAGTTTAATTTATTTATAAATAACAAGCACAACAGATTAGGGAGTGAGTTACTTTAAAGGCTTTGAAAATGATTKAATAGATATAGCATTAAATGTCCTGTACACTGTGCACAGTGGGAACCACTGGAGAGTAAGACCTTTTTAAGGACCTCTGTAGTTTTGCTTGGCACAGAACAGTGATGCTTGTTGACACCATAGCGAGTTCTTCACTTCACAGTGGGCTAAATGAAATTGTGGTTTTGGTAAAAATGAATCCAACCTGCAGTAAACATTCATCCAAGTCTCCAAACCACCATGGAGTTTGGCACAGTTACTTCACTCAACTTGAAGAAAGCAGCATGGATGTTTTAGCTGTGTTTATGTAGCTTGTATAAATGAATTTTCTTCAGTCTGAGGGTGTTCTTTTCTTCAGGTAAGAAGGAAAAAAAATCACAAAAAACCACCAAGAAACACAATCATAAAAAACAATGCAGCCCAATCTTCTATGTTTTTAACACAGGCCACTGTTTCACACAATGTCAGAGGAWTACACACACTTGTGTATGAACTTCAAAAGGGCTTTTCTCCATGCCCTAAAGAGGATTGTTCTTTCTTCAAGTATCTCAGGCTCAACAAAGTTTTGTTTAAAACTTCCCATTACCTAGGACTTTGTTAAAACCTGGACACTGCCCAGCATTGATGCTGCAGCCAGAAAACTGGATGAGCAGCTGCTTCCATAACTGCCCTGTTGCTGTCCCCCTGCCAGCACAGAGAGCTGCCAGCTCCCTGCCTGCTGGATGCTTGTGGTCTGTGATCTCAGCTCTGAACAGCATCCTGGTTACCCAGCTTCAGGGAGTGAAATGTGGTGCCACTGGGACAGTTTGCTTTTTGCTTTGTTTGTRTATACCACCGGAAGAATGAGGAAGGAAAGGGCCATTGAAAATTGCCTCTCATTTTAGCACACAATGTTGTCATTGCAAGTTGATGAAAATCTCTTGACTCGAGTGATTCTTACTAGTAATAGAATATAAATGCATAAAGCATTATTCCGTTTTTTTCAAAGAGGAGTGAGCATAAGAGGACAGTACAGCACTTCCATTTCTGCTGGACTGAAGAGAAAAACYCTTCCTTTTCCATGACTGCAGTAGGAAACTATCCCATAGCTTTTCTTTAGTGAGGTAGRGAGTTTCCTTCCTTATTCAAATCTTCCACAGTTAGACAATGATGGTCCCTATTAATAGAGCTAGATGGAAGTTTGGTGGGGGGGCATCCTGTAATTTTGCAGTTAACACCTCTAAGTGAAAATTGTGCCAAAGTTCCCTAACTGCTCATAACAARTTTTTTCTCTATGCAGATCTGAGAGTAAGCTACTGCTATACCAAGTTTGAAGATGGAAAATGTTCAGTGCCGAAGTCCCGAAACCACTCCAAACAAGAGTGTTGCTGCGCCTTAAAGGGACAGGGATGGGGAGATCCCTGTGAGCTCTGCCCAGAGGAAGCAGATGGTGGGTTATTGACTAACTTACCATATTGCCTCTCTGAACTGAAAGGAGATTGGGATTCTTATTAGAAAGAATTTTGAAAGTTTCTGAATCTGTTTGACCCTAGTAATTGTCATTGGTCTCTGTAAAGTAGAGGCCATTGTGGTCTCAAAACCCACGTCCCTTGGATAGTCAGGTATCAAACATACTCCTTCTTTGCGTATAGATTTGCTACAGTGATTAGGTGCTGGGTATTTTGCTATGGAGGTCTCACATGGAGAAAGTGAAAAGCAGAAAGTAGGTCCTTGATAGGCTCTGAGTGACAAGTCCTTCAAGACACAAATGGAATATTTCTCATTATAAATAGGTGTAGGAAGAGGTACCATAAAAATGAAATGTAACTAAAATAAAACCCCAAACAGTTATGCTATATCGAAATCTAAATTTCGTTATTAAGAAAATATAAATTTAAAATCTTATCAGTGTGAATGACTTGCAAAAGTAGCAGGGAATAACAAAATGCAGGCCTTGAGGAAGGAAAGCTCCCTGGTCTGTTGCTAAAGAAACACTTTCCTTTGTTAGTATCCYTTTTAAGACTGAGTAAGTCAACATCAAGCAACTCAATGGGCTTCTGTAGAATCATGGTGCAATTTGCTGAATGAACATTCATTCGTGCTGACAAATGCGGTTAACAGCATTACTGGTTTCAGTAATACATGATTGCAGTTCATTTCATTCATTAGTCATGTAGATGTTTTGCAGAAAATCCTCACAAAAGCTGAGGTTAGAAAAGAGAATTCAAAGTGCCAGTTGCAATATTCTTCCTAGGCCTATTGCCTATGCATGTTTCATTYGTTGACATGGACAATGTGTCAGTTGAAAAGCACAAGCATATGTTGCARCATTTCCTTGAAGTGTTAGCACATGTATTTTTCACAGTCCAAACTTTGTCGAAGGATATCAAGGCCCTTTTTTCTCAGTTTTTTAAAAAAGAAATAGCTTTAAAATAGCCGAGTCTGGATTAAAGCATACCTTCTTTGGAAAAGGTAGACTTTTCTTTTACAGCAGAAAAAAATGCAGTCACTACTCTTGATATTTCAAAAATGGAATTGCTGCATTAGTTTGTTTCTTAAAGAAGTTAAATAATGCTAATTATTAACAGGATTTTACACATTTGTATACAGGAAAACAAACATACAGTTTTTGCATGARTATAAAATCATAAGTTTATATATCTACATCCTTTGTTTCTGGACCTGAACATGAGTAGGATGAACTGGTAGCAATGGTTATGTGTAGCTTGTGAGTTATGCTGATCGCCAAGATAGAGTTTAACATATGGTTTGATTTTCATGGTTTTTTTTGCAGAGGCATTCAGACAGATTTGCCCATTTGGAATTGGCATCCTTGTTGGACCTGGTGAYGCAAGGCTGGGTAAGTGCCTGAACTCTACGGTGCCATTTTTGCACCCGTGTCCCTTTTCCACTCATAAGCCTTTCAGTTGAGAATAACACCTCTGCAACTATTTCCAAAAGCTATGAATTGTGGAAACTTCTATACCTTTTTTTTCCCCCCCAATTTTTCATACTGATTTCAAATTCAAGCTTGAATATCTCAAATATCAGAAATTAAACTTCTTTTAAAGCTTATGTAGGATGTAGAGAATGGATCTAATGTCACGTAGCATACTTGTCTTTTCTTATACAATATGTGTAGYCTGTTTACAGTAAATGGTTTTAATCCTCCAGAAGTGCAAACCACAGTTTCCCAGATCCCTTCAGTACATTCTGTTCTCTCCCAAGACAAACAGCACTTGAGCCTTATTGGCAAAAGTTTGTGCTTAAGGAGCACTGGATGACTACTGCTTTTCATATCTGCTGCTCTCCCTGTAGCCTCAGTCAGAGAGGTTTATATCTGACATTTAGAATCAGTTTCTTTTCTGCATTCTGAAAGCTGGCCCGCAAAATAAATTCTGTGCCCTAATCCTAATATGTCAGAATTTAAATATTAGTGGGTTTTGTGATCTGAGGAATRTTTCTTGCCAGAAACTTGTTCTTTGAGAGAAGTCTAAAAGCACATGAAGCCAGTTGCACTTACTGTGTTGTTTGTATTTCTGGTTAAGATGTGGATGAGTGCCTTGATCCTGATAACTGTAAATTTGGGCAGTGTATCAACACAGATGGGTCTTTCCGCTGTGAATGTCCCTATGGCTACATCCTACAAGGAGCAGAATGTGTGGGTAAGTATAGCTGTTTCAGCTTCCATTTTAAAGATTTTCCTGAATTACTCGGTATGACATTAAAGAGCAGTGAGGCTATTTTATTCTAACATTGTGGAGTCTCCCTCTCTGCTGGTGCTTAAAACCTGCCAGGGCCAGGCCTGAGCAATCTGCTCCAAGTTGACCTTGCTCTGGCTGAGTGTTTGACCCAGAAARCCTCTACCAATCCCAAATGATCCTAGGAGTTTGTGGCTCTAATTCAGTACTTTCAGTGAGTTCTTGCAGTTTCTGTTTTTCTGGTTGAACATCAGCTACATAGATACTATATAATTTTAGTTGTGTATAACCACGTATTCTTTCCTTGCTCTAACTACTTGCAGATACTGATGAATGTGCTGTTGGAAACCCRTGTGGAAATGGAACTTGCAGGAATGTGATAGGGGGTTTTGAATGCACCTGTGTAGAAGGATTTGAGCCTGGGCCAATGATGACCTGTGAAGGTGAGATCCCATGTGTTAAGGACTTTTGTAAATGGGTTCCCTGATTTTGAAAACAGTGGAGGGGAGTAAAGCAGCTTTAAAAATAAAATATGGACACTTGGATGAACACATCTTTATCTGAAACAGAACAATGGGCTCCTGCTTCCTGTATCCACCTTGAGCTGTAGTATGTTTTTCTGCTAAGGGACTTCCCAGAGTTGGGGTGCAGTCTYTCCAGAATAGCTCCCAGAAGTGCCTACTGCCTTGAGTGGAGAGCCTCACTGTGGGTGATGAAAATAGGAAATGGGCTGCTTGAGTGAGTTAGGAAATAGGGAACAAACCAGAAAATATAAATACAAAACCCGGCAATTACCTTGGTACCCCTAGGYTGAATATTTTACATGCTTTGGTATCTCATTGCAAAAATTAAAATTTGAAAATACACAAAGTAAAGAGAAGTAAGGAACATCAGAGATACAGAAAAGACACTCAGAAAATAAATTAGAATTTTTCAGTGTGGAAAATGTGGTTGAAGAGATATATAATTTTATAAAGCCACTAGTGGTAAAGGTACCAAAAATAGAGGGAATGTTAGACAAACCAAARCAAACATTTTTATATGCATGGTACTTGTTTAAGTTGTGGAGCCCTTTGCAGCATAGTATTAGTGAGGTCACTAGTATAAATTTACCCAGAAAGAGATTATAYAAATTTGTGTGGGAATCCATCAATGGAAATTAACCTTGATAGTTTGGTTGTGGCTTTTGGCTGTGGAAGTCCTTAAACTGAGAGGCTGTATCRGGGAAAGATCTCTGTATACATGGTATGAGTTTTTTAATATTCACCTCCTGTTACARCCAGAGAGAGGAGAATGTCCTAGGACATTCTGACACTCCCCTCTGACCTGACACAGCTGTTCTTAAATTATGTGCCACAATCTATTTCTTTGCAAGCCCATACAAAAGAATGCTTCTATTTTTGCATCAGATTGCATTAGTTGTATGTACAGTTAGAGCTTCATTCACTTTTCTGTGGAATTTGAGTGAAAGCTCCAAATGCAGAGGARTTAGCAGAGGACATAAACATCACTATATAGCAGTAATTACTCAAGTAGTCCAGACCATATGTAAATGCACTTAAAAATAATGGTTTTAGTAAGGATATTGTTTTATGGAATTCAGTTCATGAAGAAGCTAAATTTGTGCATTCAAATAGCCAATCAAAATATAGAATAGAAATAGAATTCAAATAGCCAATCAAAAAAATTGAACCTAGGTGTGGAAAAGATACAGTTTTAACTGGGCAAGTATTTTGGCAGCATGGATCTGGAAATTATTTCCATTGGCTGCTTGCTGTTGAACTTACTGAAACTTCAGGTAGCTGTGCAAACATACTGGAGTGTCTGGTGCCTGTTTCTCCATGAAGAGTAGAACCACGGGTCCCCAAGCTGTTAAAATTCAGCCCTCAGTAAAGTGGGATCTGTGGTGTTGCCTGTACCTAAAACGTGCACTCAAGTGTGCWGAGTTTTACATGAGTGTTTCCCTTCCCCCATGGTCTTTGTTGCTCTAAATCCAGATGTCAATGAGTGCATTCAGAACCCTCTGCTCTGTGCTTTCCGCTGTGTGAACACTTTTGGATCCTACGAGTGCAAGTGCCCCGGAGGGTACGTTCTGCGAGAGGACCGGAGAATGTGCAGAGGTAAAGCTTCAACCAGACTCTCACAGTTAGGAGATAATGATTTCAGTTCCTGCAGGGGCAGGGCTCTGACTCACTGCTCTRTTGGGCCAGAGTTTTAATCCAGGAAGTAACTGAGTCAGAAAGAATTTGGGATGAAATTCTATGGTTTGCATTATGCACTTGATTGTACTAGGCCTACCCTGCCAGTAAATTTATACATCTGCCTAAAGTGAGGTCATATCAGATGATGTGCTTTTGTCTTGCCCTAAAAATGGGCATTTGGGAGAAATCAATTTGCTCAAGGCTAGTATWTTTTATGGTTGGTTTAGAACAGTAAACGTATGTGTAGGGTTTGATTACAACTGAGATTCCAGAGTCAGAATTTACTATTGTGAATTTCCAAGATAATCTCTGTATATAATAAAGTCTAAACGTTGTGTTTTAGATCAGAATGAGTGTGAAGAAGGAATTCACGACTGTGACTCAAAACAGATGGAATGCAAAAACTTAATTGGCACCTATATGTGTATCTGTGGGCCTGGTTATCAGCGCAGACCGGATGGGGAAGGCTGTATAGGTAAGTGACACTGAAGTGTTGAAGCTTTTGAAAYACACAGTTCCTCAGCAGAGCTAAAAACTTTGGATTTAACCAAGTGTTAGTAAACTCAGGGGAAGATTTGCACAGCTACCTGTGTAATGGATCTGTTGGTGCTGTACACACTTGGTTTTGCTGTTCAGGTGTACACATGTAGCAAATCTGCATGTGGGTGTCTTTACAATCAGTTTGTACTGCTGCTGCTGAATGCTCTGAGRGAAGAAGGTGAGGGTTTGTGTTGGTTGCTGTAGGTTTGTCTCAGTTAGTAGGAATGAGAGTAGATCTGCATCTTTTTTAAAYCTTGGAGGGCATTCAGAAGTGCAGTTGTAACAATGAAAAATTTTGAAGACCGGTGAGGAATGTACTGCAAATAAATATAACAGTCGTGAGCTAGATGGCCATCTTTCCTCTGCAAATTGAATAGAAGAACCTTTAAAATATAAGAAAAATTTAAAAATTAAAGTTTAACCAGGCAGAATACACAGCATAAGAGTTCCATACAAACCTCTCTTACCTGCATTAATCTAGTAACAAACTTGATTTTTGTCATAAAATTTCAAAACCACAGATGAGAATGAATGTCAGACCAAACCTGGGCTCTGCGAGAACGGCCGTTGTGTGAACACAGTGGGGAGTTTCAGGTGTGAGTGCAACGAGGGATTCACCGTCAGTGACACCCAGGATGAGTGCCTTGGTAAGTCCCAATTTACACCTGAATGAGCTGTAATTTGCATAGCAGCAATGGGTTTGAAATTAAACTTAGAAATAAGTTTAAACTTAGAAATGGTGAGAAAACACACTCTTGAATTTACATGCCTTTGGGAAGGGGCCTTTTATGTAGGTGTCCTCTTGCAAGTTCCTTCTTCCCATGCTCACCATATCCCTGCTTCAGTCAGTCCAGCTGGGGTCACTTGCTACCAAAGCTGACTGTTCCATGGTTTCAGTCAGCCAGGAGCTGGTCTGACATTTCTTTGGTCCTGATTTTCAGCCAGTCTTTTTTCTCTAGCTTCAAACAGAAACATGTATTTTTATAAGCATATTCTAACTTCTTGTTTTCTACCTTTTGCTAAATTTCTTGTCTTTGTTTCCCTTAGATGTCATTCTCTTGTTCTTACTGCTGGTAGTCTTTCACTCTCAGTTCCACAGTCTCRGGGTGAAGTATGCCCTTTCTGTTATATTTCTGACTAATTTGCAGTATCTCATGACCCTCTGGAGGTCACCATCAGGATTCTGTGTGATGTACAATTTGTCTTCCAGACAACAGGGAGGGCTACTGCTTCACTGAAGTCTTACAAAGYATGTGCCAAATCGGATCGAGCAACAGGAACGCTGTGACCAAGTCTGAGTGCTGCTGTGACGGTGGCCGAGGCTGGGGACAGAACTGTGAGGTCTGTCCCTTCCCAGGCACCGTGGCCTTCAAGAAACTTTGCCCTCATGGCCGAGGATACACCTCCAGTGGAGCAGGTACTTCTCATTAAATGCTCTCTTCGACAGTGCCAAATTAAGTGATAAATTCTAAACTCCCATTTTGCATATTTGAACACTATAAAGTCCTAAATGTTTTGGATATCAGCTGAAATTCTCTGAGATTTTTCGTGTTGACTGAGTATAATCCTTTGGGAGGAGGGTGTACAGCCAAAGGCCCTGGATGATGAGGCATCCATCCCTTCTTGGCAGACACTTGCTTTGTGTCCTGGTTGACTGACGTGCACTCGAATGGGAATTTGCACTCTCACATTTGAGTGTGTTGCAGGGACAGGTTAAGAGCTATTTGTGTACATGAAGGCTAAGTGATGTTTGATTTGTGGGGACTGATACATGATCARCTCCAGTTGTTCCCTTCCACTTACAGCTTGTTCATTGCATAAGAAAGYGAGATTAATACTCCATTCTGTATTTTGCCACTTAATATTTCTCCTTAAACCTGTGCAATATTTCACTATTTTRTGTAATTATTTTACRTATGGTGTGGRTTTTTYCGTGTCAGGTCACAAGAATCTRTTGAGGCTGTACAGAATCAGTTTTRTTCCACTGAGAATTAACCCCTGTTTAATTGCAGATATTGATGAGTGCAAGGTTATYCATGATGTCTGCCGCAATGGGGAGTGCATCAATGAGAGGGGATCTTATCGCTGTCTTTGCAACCTGGGCTATACTACAGATATCACTGGCACTCTTTGCATAGGTGGGTTTTTCATTATGGTGTTTGCATATAAAGTTTATTACTAAGAGATGACTTGAACAAGGGAATAGAAAGATTCAGAAAAATGAGAAAATAAAATGKTACTTGTTAATGCTTTGAGGATTTGGATTTCCTTCTGATCTGTCCTGAACATTTTGTAAAACTTTATCACAAATCTTTGTTGCCAGCTGAGGTATCTGATTTTGCCTCTTGTAGATCTGAATGAATGTAATGAGTCTCCAAAACCTTGCAATTTCATCTGCAAAAACACAGAGGGGAGCTATCAGTGTTCATGTCCAAAAGGATACATCCTGCAAGATGATGGGAGAAGCTGCAAAGGTAAAAATCAAGAAAAGAATTTACTGCAGAAACTCTGTGTTTCATAGACAAAAATGAATGCAAGGACATTCAAATGATGCAAATCTGTTCCTTGATTCATGTGAGTATTTCCACTAAAGACAGGGGAAATGGCCTGCATAGGATGGAGCTGGTGTTCAGTTAAAGGCTTTATTGGCTATTATTTATTTGTAACCACTTCTTTCTGAGTCCAGGGAGCATAAATGAAAGATGTTTTCTCTTTTTTTTTTTAGATCTTGATGAATGTGCAACAAAGCAGCACAACTGCCAGTTCCTTTGTGTCAACACTATTGGGGGGTTCACGTGCAAATGTCCTCCTGGGTTCACTCAGCACCATACAGCCTGCATTGGTAGGTGAYGTGGGGAGGTGAAGGCAGATTAGGGATTTATTACTGACCCTTACTCTAGAAGAAAATAGCAAGAGGGTAAAATCATCTTCCTGGGAAAGCAAATAGAAACATAGGCCAGGTTCTGATCCTAATCCCACCAGAACAGAAGATGTGAAGAGGCCCCTTCTTCCTGCCTTCCCTTGCTTTCATAATCTGTCTTTGAGTTTTGSACTTGCAAGAACCAGCCAGTAAAAACACTGCTTTGTAATTCTTGCCTTACCCTTTCTTATCTACTGAGCAAAAAAATAGTTCTATTTCTCTTCTTGTAGCTCCTTGASATCATGTCAAGGCTTCTTTAAACAGCTATGAAATGCACATTTCTGCATTTCTGAACCCATACCCATTGTGTATGTGGAAATATTAAACTAAACTGCTTCCTCCTGCAAGATACACTTTCTGCTCTGCAAGCTGGATCCTGTTTCTGTGTCAGTTTGATGATCCTGTGAATTTGGGRGTGTTTGGAGACCAAAACATCAAACTCCATGTTCTTGGTGAAGAAAAGRAATGTTTCCCTTTCTGTTACTTTTGTCTTTCCAAATTCAAAAGAGAGCAGTGTAAGCTGTCTTATAGTGCAGCCTGAGAGCTTGGGAGGGCAGTGGGACACCTGTGTTACTGATGTGTCTTTACTTCCTGCCACAACCCCTGATCTTACTGTGGCCAAAAGAYCAGCTTTGAAATGACAACCACAAACTAACACTGAGCTTTGGTTTCCTTCAGACAACAATGAGTGTGCTACTGAGATCAATCTYTGTGGGGCAAAGGGCATTTGCCAGAATACACCAGGAAGTTTTGTTTGCGAGTGTCAACGTGGCTTCTCACTTGACCAAACTGGGCAGAGCTGCGAAGGTGGGTACAACACAGTGCATTTAACTTGGCCTTCTCTTGCTGCCTTAATCTTCTTTCAGCTGTACTGTCATCCAAGGAAAGACCTCTGGAGTAAGCAACAAAACCTACAGAGTAAGAATGCGTAGGATGAAGGGGAGGGGAGTATGGAAATTGAGCAACAAGGCAGTWTTTCTCTCCATGGGCCAGGAAAAAAAGGATATATTGCAGGATTCTAAAGAGCTGGACAGATATTTTCTGTGGATACGTAGCCTGGAATGTTTTAGTTTAAGTGTTGCAAGTTCAGTGAACTTCTTTTGAATGTTTCATGGATTTCTGAGAGATTCATCAAGGACAGGAAGTCTTGCATCTCTAAGGTGACCTGCTAAAGAGAGAGTTCAAGGGCTGCAAACTTACTCCTCTGGGTTTTAGAGCCTTCTCCTGGGGCAGAGTTTGGATTGTTTTCGAAAGAGATGTCCTGGGATTTCTGGACTGGATGCCTGGGTAAAAGCAAGGGTCTGCCTGCTGTGGAGCTGGCATCCTTAGGAAAGCATTAGGGATCCTATACACAAATGGCTTTCTGCTGTCTGCTCCCCAGCAGAATGGAAAATCTGAAAACACTGGCTGAATGTCAGCTTTCCATGGTTTTCAGCCCTATGTTACTTGCTGTAGAGCCAC
Source organism: Malurus melanocephalus (assembly GCF_030028575.1). Classification (NCBI taxonomy): domain Eukaryota; kingdom Metazoa; phylum Chordata; class Aves; order Passeriformes; family Maluridae; genus Malurus; species Malurus melanocephalus. The sequence goes on along the minus strand of NW_026623348.1, from coordinate 1,268,390 downwards.
ARATCCAAACCTGAAAGGCCCAAAGTAGTCAGGTTTGTGGAAGATCCTGAAATGTACCTATATATATGATAAGTGAACATATACAATTATTTATTACATGTTTTCCAAATACAGCATAATTTGAGCTTCTCTCCCAAAACTCAGAGTGTGTCTCACCCTTTTAGATGTTGATGAATGTGATGGAAACCACCGGTGTCAGCATGGCTGCCAAAATATCATTGGAGGATACAGGTGTAGCTGCCCACAAGGATATCTCCAGCATTACCAGTGGAACCAATGTGTTGGCAAGTCACTTTTGTAAATTCATACTTTAAAATGCATGTTACCTTTGTTAATAGCAAGAAGTGGARGGCAATGGTGCACTTTGCCATACTTTCTTTTTCTGATAATAATTTGCTAATTTCCATCAGAGTTTCATTAGAAGTGTGTGCTCCTGTGAAGGCAGAGTGGCTGTGAAGCACCCAGGAGCCCATGTCCTGGTTCAAGAGGKGTTTAAGCACAAAGCTCTCCATGAGGGTGCTGGAGGTTGTATTGACTTTGAGGAAACTTGTGTTACTCATATATTTTATGGTCTGAGCAMAGGAAATCTTATTCAGCTTTGCAGTGGTCTCTGCTTAGACAAAGGTCCTGTCTAAGAGTGGATGATGGGCTGAGCCTGGCACTCTCAGAACTACAAGTTTGGATTGTTAAATTGTAAAATTCAACTTCTGGCTAAAAGCATCTCAAATTCTGTTAAAATTCTTCTTTATCTGCACTTTTGCCATTTTTACAACACCTACAGGAAGGCTGCTGTGTTTAAGCCCCTCCTCTGTATGGAATTAACAATTTTTCATATTTGAGCAAACCTGCAGCTGTCTGCCTAAAGATGCTTCCTTGAAGCTTTGGGGTACAGTTTACAGTGAGTGCTTACAGGACAATTCTGGTTATGATTAACAAATGRTAGTGCTCATAAGTTTATGTAAATAAGTAAATACACTGGTGAATTAAGTGTGTATTTCTTCCCTATCTAAAYTTTGTTGCTATCCCAAGTCTCTGAGCCTTCATAGATGGGGCTGCCTGTGCAGCAGTCATGGGAAAAGCCTCTGTTTCAGCAGTGTAATATGCAGCATATTCAAACAAGAGAAATGGGAATAATTTTTCCTCTAGTGACAGTTATGTGCAGTTTTTATCACATTTAATGGGCTTCATGTAAGACAGTCTTGTGTGGATACCCAGAGATGAGTTTGATGACCTCATTGAGAACAAAGGGCTTTATAACTTTTTGTTTGGCTTTGCTTGCAAAAACATAAAAATGCTTTGCCTTTTTATCACTGGGGTGCTCCAGGGAGGTGTCTGCTTTTAATTGTGCAAACCTCCTGACATTACATGCAGTCCTTGCTGCAATGTTTTCTTTGCTGTACCRTCCTATGCCTGTAACATAGAGGGAACAAGGAGGGAACACAAACCCAGGGGGTTTTGAATGTTAATTAAATTAGCAGAGTTTATGGTTAAATTAGAATTTAATCTGCAGAATTTAATCACCCAGAATATGGGAATTAACCTCACCAGTGTCCCCTTCCTTGCTGCTGTGGAGCATGCTGAAGTGAGCGTATCTGCTCTTGGTGCAGTAACTTTCTGTGGCCCAAAGAAATAAGCGTTTGTGGTGCTGGCATAGTTGGCTGTGAGGTGTGACAAATACTGAAACATTGCTCCGAGTTAATGGCAAACCCCTRCAGGCTCTGGGAACACAGGATTCAGCCCCAGGTTTTAATACCTTGTGGTCTCCACATGTTCACATTGTACTGTCTGTAACTGTAAATTCTTAAGATRCTTATCTGGATCTCCTGGGTGTACCACAGGGGAAGAATCCATGTGCTAGGTTTTTCCGTGACAGTTCCTTCATATTCCTTGGCAATCCAAGCTCTGCAAACAGTTTGTTTCTTTTTTAGCTTATTTAATGAATCGTTCAGGGATTTTTTTTATGTTGCTGCAACACATTTAGATAATCACTGAAGAATGTTTTGGTTCCTCCCATGTCTTGTGCTRTCTGTGACTGCATCCCCTGCCCAGGCTCTTCCACAGTGCACCATGTCATGAATCAGGCTGCGAGAAGCAAAGGCATTGCTTTTAAACAAAGAACAAAGAGCCACATTGTTTSGAAAAGAATAATGCTCTGACTTAGTAGTTATTCTCCTGTAACCTGCATGTTGAGGTCAAAGATGCTGCTCTGGACTTGCCAGGTGGAATTTCTTATGTGTGCACACACCCACAATGTCCATGTGCATTTATTGCAGAAATTGGGGAACAATAATACTCATAACTTTATGAAGCAATTTGGTACATCATACAACAAAAACCAGACCAGCTTAATTTCAAAAAGTAGCCATTTTCAGTAAATAAGCCTGAACTGACCTCAAACTCCTACAACGCCACCTTTGGGAAGTTTGGAAAAGGCCTGGTTTGAAATGTAGCAGTCTTTTGTATCTACAGCTACTTCTATTTTTACTGCTTGTTCCCACATCTTATCTGTATCTAATATTTAAATGTGAGTGTGTAGGGAGGAGTTTTCAATGCCTGGAAAAGGTGTCAGTCAGAGCTTGATTCCTTACACTTTTTTCTTTAATGTTGAGTAGCACTAAAAACAAGGGACTACTTGACCAGATTGTTGGCTGTACAAAGTTTTATTCTTCTCTGTTATCTCTGTGAAAAAAAGCTACGTACTCTGTTTCTCTGCTCTCCAGAGCATGAGCTGACATGGCATGAACCAGCTTCTGYAGAGTAGCCCCAGTGTTGCTATTGTGTGGCTGTAGTCATCTCCCAGGGACCGCTGCTCCAGCCAAGGCAGGGACAAGGCCAGTTCTCTGTGTCCCTCCGAGGTGGCAGCAAGTTCTCTCTGTCCCTCCGAGGTGGCAGCAAGTTCTCTCTGTCCCTCCGAGATGGCAGCAAGTTCTCTCTGTCCCTCAGAGGTGGCAGCAAATTCTCTCTGTCCCTCCGAGATGGCAGCAAGTTCTCTGTGTCCCTCAGAGGTGGCAGCATGTTTAGCCAGGCATGACCTGTACAAGGACTGCTCCTGAGGGTAAAAGTTAACGTGGTATATTCTGCTTCTTTTCCAGATGAAAACGAATGTCTCAGTGCACACATTTGTGGAGGAGCATCCTGCCACAATACTTTGGGAAGCTATAAATGTATGTGCCCTACCGGATTTCAGTATGAGCAGTTTAGTGGAGGTTGCCAAGATATCAATGAATGCGGTTCTGCACAAGCCCCGTGCAGTTATGGTTGCTCAAACACTGAAGGTGGCTACGTCTGTGGGTGYCCACCTGGTTACTTCAGAATAGGACAAGGGTAAGGGATTCTCATCTTGAACTAACTGACACCAAGGGGACATGGGCCATTCCTTTCTTTGCAGTGTGGAGCAGCAGAAGCAGGAGGATTGTCAGCAGTTGAGGAGGGATAGGATTGGGAAGGTGCTCCAGAGTTGGATGCACCTACTGATTTGGGAGATTTGGGGGGGCAGGAAGGGTGGGAAAGGGTAACCATGGGAAGGGAGGTGTTTAATGCTTGAAATTGAAATTTGGTCAGGGCTACCAGGTTCAATCCTCCTATTCTAAGCTACTGCTTTAACCTGTCCTGCCCACCCCAGTAGCTTGCCAAGTCCTTTGCTTGGCACTTGGGAGCTCACACTCTTTGCTCACTTGTCTTCTTGAAGAAGGAACAACAAAACAAACATTAATAATAAGACCCCATATCAGCTGCAAAAAGAAATGATATTACACGAGTGGTTTCACCAGCTAGTTGGAATAACAACTCTGTATACTCTTTATGTTCTTGTATGAACCATATTCTTGTGTGTTTAAAATTAATATTCTTTTAAGAAATGTCTGCTTTATCAAGAAAACCAATATTCCCATGCCCCAGTGGGAGAGTTAGGACTGTACGTTGTATAGGATCAATCAACCCAAGAAAGCAGAAAGATCGTGGCTTAAATTTTTTAAGTGACTAAAAACTTTGGGATGCATTATGAAAGACCTCACTATTCAGATTTTTCAGCAGTTGCTGAAAATTGGTCTCTTTAAATGTGTTCCAGGCTGGATAACAGAAATYGCTAACAACAACTCAGAGTTTAAGCCTGTGTTTTTAAGACTGTTAAATATTGGCAGGTCTCTCTTGGGCAAAAAACCATGAAGGCAGATTCTGGAAATAAGAGTGGGCTCATTGTGATTCAGTGAGAATTTTGTCTGTTGACTTTAGCAGAAATTTTTCCTAGGAAATGAGTGCAACATTATTGCTTAATTATGTGTACTTACAGTTTCCCAAATTCAGCTTTTGATAAGATCTATACCTCGCTGGAGTTAATTTTGAATTTCTTTCTTCCTCAGACACTGTGTTTCTGGAGTGGGGCTAGGACGAGGTCAAGGACAAGAGCTTTCACTCAGTGGAGAAGTAGATGACAACTCCCTCTCTCCAGAAGCTTGTTATGAATGTAAAATCAATGGCTATCCCAAGAGAGGAAGGAAGCGCAGGAGCACTAATGAAACTGCAAGTGAAGCAGAGGTAATTGACTCTTTCTGTGGGGAAAGGGATTGTGGCTGTCTTGTGAAAGCTGGACTCAGAAGGATGTGTGCCAGGAGACAATCCCTCAGGAAATACCTGCACCCTGAGGTAGACCAAAGCTGGTTTTGGATGTCAGGTAGTGTTTTCATCTCAGAGGTGATGTAGAGCTTCCCTTGCTTTCCAAATGAAAATGTCACAGCTAATGTGCAGCTGTCTGAAATGTTCCCATGCAGTCAGAGGTGAAGGGTGAGGCTGCTTTTCCAGCACTCTGCTGTGCCTGCAGACTGCCCTGGTTCCACACTTCAACCCAACACATCTTGCAAAGCAGGAAACCCCCACTGAAATGCTGTGGCTGCCTCAGAGACCCTGCTCTCCTTCACAYGTTGTTCTCTCAGCCTGTGGCTCCCCTGGCAGAGAGGAGGAGTGTGCCTGTGCTCTCTTTGTAGGARTCTGGGCACAGGTTCCAACTATGGAGGGRTTTCATCTGTCAGGCAGCAAGGCCYRGGCACAGAAACTTCCAGCACGTGCCTCGGGCTCCTCTGACCCACAAGGGGTGGTGACAAACACTGTCCTTCATCCTGAGCAGTCCTACACCCATAACAGTGGATTTGCCAGATGAGGTTACAGAACCTCCTTTTTAAAATTGTCTAATTAGTCATGAATGAGCTGGGCAAGAAACACATACACACAGGCACGTGTGAAATACTCTGTGACAAAGCCAAYTGACATCCTTTGTTCTTGTGCAGGATCAGCAGGAGCTGCAGCCGCCAGTCAGTCTCGCCAGCTGGGATATTGAGAAAGCAGCAGTGTTCTCCATCAACATCTCAGATCTCAGTAACAAAGATCGCATCCTGGAACTGCTCCCTGCCCTCACCACACTGACAAACCACAACCGATATTTAATTGACTCCGGAAATGAAGATGGTTTCTTTAGAATCAATAAGAAGGACGGGATAAGTTACCTTCATTTCACAAAGAAGAAGCCAGTGCCTGGAAATTATTCATTACAAATCAGTAGTATTCCACTCTATAAAAGGAAGGAACTTAACCAGCTTGAAGCAAAACATGACAAAGACTACCTCAGTGGTGAGCTGGGAGATAACCTGAAAATGAAAATTCAAATATTGCTTCATTAATTCATCAACCAAAGACCAAATAATTAAACCAAAGATAGATAGGTAGAACTGAATATTCCTCCCAATCAGATTCTCCATATCATAGGTACAATCTTACATGAGTACATTTGTATGGACGAGCACTATCTTATTATTACATCAACAAGGTACAGGATGAATATGTGAGCTCAAAACTACCACTTTCTCAGGCTTTTACRTGTAGCTGAACTACCTTGATATGTTGAATCTTGAAAACTGGGACTTTTATCATTGGAAGTTGGCCATGGATGCTGAGACACATCATTTCAGCAGAGGTACAAGAATGTGCTTTCAACTGATGGACAGCTCTATTTTTGTAATTCTTAAACTTCGCTTCTCCAACTACAACTTACTAGGTCAGCCATTTATGATATCCATTTGGTGCTAGTAAATTTTCAACCTAGATTTATAAATGCACTGTAATATTTACACAACTTAGAAGCCAAAATTGCCATTATTCAGTCTAAATACTTCAATCAACCAAAGTTAGCTCAGTAGTTTATCTCAGTTATGCCTATAATACATTACATGTAAATTAAGTGTGTGTATACTGTAATCATGCTATTTTTATCAATGAAGCATTTGTAAACTAGATTAATAATACCCTTAATGTGAGGGTTTGTAATGGTGCTTATAAGACCAACTACTTGTTAACTGTATACACAAACCTGATGATAAAATTTCTGTGACTTGTCAAAATGCACTGAGGTCAGTAGGGACCATTAAACATTCTCAAAAGTCAGATGACAATCAGTGCCATCCTACACCATGACATATTGTAACATGTCAAGAGTACCCATARTCATTCATATCAACAAGGGTTCAATGTCATAAGTGTCACAATAAAACAGTTTTTTTTTTTAGTTTATTCTGTGGCCTTGTGTTCTTGCTAAAAGTGTGATGAATTGCATTCTTATMCTTCAGGTGTTGTCAGTAGGGCTGTCTGTGTATCTGTCTGTGTGTCCAGGTGATTTCTCCTTGAAGGTGYTGCTGGTGTTCATTCTTCATTGCAAAGGAAGAATAGAAGTTCAGAAACCTTCACGATCTAAACAGCAGTGGACCTCTCTCAAGCTGCTGTGTGGCTCCAGAAAGGGAGTGAGAACAGTTCCAGTGACATGACCTGAGTAGTCCAGTCAACGAGTAATTTGATAGCCAAAACATGCAGACGTGGATGTTAAATCATTATACAGAAAACAGTTAAGTGTGAAAAGTCTTGTTTGTGAAAACTGCCTTAAGATATTCCATTTTTAACCCTCACTTCAAMTGTTACTGTCAAATAACCCAAGACTGATACCAGAGGAATTATCTAATACCAGAAGCCATCACAAGTTGTAGATGGGTTTTAATATCAAGAGAATTATTCAATGATGTGAATGTTCTTGCATATGCAAATGCCATGATGTATCTTTTRGCAGCAGAACATTATACTGAGGTGTGATGCTATCAAATCTGGGAGAAAGAAGTGATGTTGTTGAAACTGCTGCTGGGCCAGCACTGTAGTTGATAGAAGTAACAAATATTGAGCTATAATAGCTTTGGAAGGGAAATGTACTCCTATAATTCACCCCAAATTGTGTTGTTTTCTGTAATTAGATTTCARCTCTCTGTGATTTCTTCTGCATAACAAATATAACTATATAAAARAGGAGCTTGTGCACAGGCTTACTTTGATATTTTTAATAGACCGTGTCTGGATTTATTTATTAGTGTGCCAAAATGTTGAACGGTGTATTTTTTCCACATGTTGCATAACTATGGTGAGATATAATCAAAACTTTAAAGTTGTAAATGACACTTTTATTTCAGCAGGTTGGGAATGATTTTTAGTGCCAATGTGCACGATTGTGTAGTTTATAGTTAAGTGTACAATTTAAGTATTTTTTCTCAGCCCCTAAACACTGAGAGGAACTGAGAAGAATGATTTTAGWAAGAGCTGTCAGGAGTCTGTCCAGTGGAATTGGTTTACATTTAAGCTCTGTGTAACACCTTATGATGCCAAAGGTTCTTTGACTGTATTCCAGCAGCCCCAGCATTGCCCACACAGTTCTGCAAATTGCCTTTGTTATGCTTCAGAAACAAGAAATCTTGATAGTAGCTATTTTAATGATTTTAAAATGGAAAACCCAGTCTTACTTTACTAATCTACACAAAAAAAACACATTTTGTACATTATTCATGTATCTCTTTGCAGCAGTGCCCTTTGTTTGGTATATAATTTTTGCTCTCAGTTTTAGTTGCTGTATGTGTATGATTATTTCCATTAGTTGGAATTTTTGCAGCTTCCTTGGCATCTCAGTGAAGCACAAAGGTTGCACAATAACATTGCACGAAACCTGCAATTAAAAAGTGGTTTGTAACTTGCCATGTGATTTTGAAATAATCTGCTGTATTTAATTTGATAGTGGGAYCCCAGAATTACTCTAAGCACTAGACAGACTGAAGTAGAGGTCTTTCTGAATGTGTATCCTTTTGCAATTAAAACATACTTTTCAAATTCAAGGAAATAGCAAAATGCTGAATTGTTTGAAATAAGTGTGCCTTCCCTCCATTGTGATTGTGCATATGACTCTGCATAGATGATTGCATGGATAATAAATATAATTTTTGGTTAACAGAGTTCAACAAAGATGGCTTGTTACTGTACACAGGGAATCATTCTCTTATTGTGTGTTGTAACAGTATCTTGTAAACTTGACAGCCCACGTGTATTTTGGCAGAACACCACTGTTTCCACAGTCTCCCTTTTAAGCTGACTTTCAAAGAACCCCAAGTGTTTGCTTGCTTATGGCAGGTCGTGAAGGGTTATACTCAGGTTTTCTCTAAGATAAATATTCTRTGCTGTGATTCAAGTTCAGCTTTGTGCTTTGGAAGAGCTAATCAGGTCAAGGCTCCTCAGCAGAGACAGCCCTGAGCTGTTTGGAGAGCACGATGCCGTGGTTCATGTCCAGCAGTCTCTACCAGCAGCACCACAGGTAAGTGCATCAAAGGCACCAAACTTGGCCAAGCTGGGGGTTGTGGCACTGGCATTGCAAAAGCTTTCTCACCACTTTCAAATATTGACATTAGCCGTGAAGGAATGGCCACTTGAACCTTTAAATCTTCACAGTACTGCTGTGGGTCTGATGGTTTCTGCCCAAATTAGCAAGGTTAACAGCTTAYGTTGTGCTGCTGCTTTCTGAGTGGGCATCAGATGAAGAGGAGGCAGCTTCTTGTACTTCACCATGATGAGAAAATCGCATCTTTTCAGTTACAGACGGGAAGCCAGACTTTGGCATTGGATGAGGCTGGAGCTGCAGGAGCTGGGCACTCCTCTCAGTGCCCCCTGGGCACCCTGTGCCAAGTAGGACAGGAGCTAATGGGACACTCCAGCTTCAAAAAGCCGGACATCTGGACCCTTGATCTTGTCTACTTCCCTCTCTCCCCAGAACAATTCTCTCAGCTTTTCTGCTTGCAGGAGTGGCCAGAAGCTAAGGCCAACATATGATATACACCAGATTAATCCAGTAAATCCGGGCTGGCAATGTGCTACCAGAGTATTTGCCCAGAGTAAGCCCTTGTGTTATCACAATCTTGGCAGAATAGCRCTTTGGCTAAAACCCTTGTGTTCAGAAAATCCCAGAACTTCTAGTTGTTGCCTGTGCCCTGAGTGTTRGATGCCTGCAGAGATCTGTGCAGCCCCTGTGTGAGCTCCTGTGGTTACACAGAGCTGTGTGGAGGGCTCTGCGTGCAAACTGCAGCTCTGGGATGTCAGAACATTAAGCTGCAGGATCATACTGCTTCAGGATGCTGTGAAAATTTAAAACAGGGCAAACAGACAAGGTTTTATTTGGGGCAAAATATGCCATCATTTACACCAATAATAATATAAATGATTGCAGAGATTGCAGTAGTAGCAAAAGGGAAAGGAACAGGGAGAGGGCAGAATTTCAGTGGCCCAAAGCACCCTGGTGTGTGTGGTTTGTGTTTCACTCACATGTGCTGGGGCTTTGTGCTTCTCCGTTGTCCTTTGCAGATCCCCAGCAGTGCTGCAGGAGCCAGCACTGTCCCTGCACAGGGGGCTGTGCCCTGGCTGTCTCAGAGCAGTGGAGGGGTTGGCAGCCCCATTCAGTGAGCTCCTCACCCAGGCTGGTGCTGCTCCTGGAGACTCATCCCTCTGTAGTGACCTGCAGGCTTTGGTGAGACCCTCTTTCTGTGCAGCAAAAATGTTGAAGATGTTAATGACTTCAGCTCTGACAAATTCCAACAATCCGCTTCTGCTGTCCTTAAAACTTGCCAAGTATTTCACACCCTCATAAYAAATGCTTTTGAGGAATATCACGCCCAAGCCAATTTCTCATTTATGAGCTTCCCACTGAGTTCAGGAGAGGAACCTTTGGGCCAGAGAGGTAAACAAAGTGTTTTTGTATTTGAGCTCTCCTTTCTMTTTCCAGCTGTGCGGTGTGGCAATGTCAAGAATTGGCTGTGGAGCCCAGGCTGCCTGAGCAGTGGCAGTGTGCTGGCAGAGCTGGGCTGGAGCCCTGTGCTGGTGCCAGCCAGTCCAGCGTGTGCCACTGCTGCTTGGCTGAGCAGGGCTGAGTGCTCAGCCTGAGTGCACACTCAAGTGTAGGTGGTTTGGTCTCAAGAGTCCAGACAGATCCTGAATTTGGTACTTCCAGGCCAAAGTCACACTGTGATAAGCCTTTGTTAAGTAMTCAGGAAGGGCTTTTCCCCTTTCTTGGGCTGGACCTTTCCCTTACATGTGGCAGCAGTGCTGGCCCAGCCCTCTCCCTGGCTTGGCTCTCACATCTGCAGGTTTGTTTGTTTATCAGCTTCTCTATGGCTCCAGGGTTGCAGGATGTGCCTTGCTACACCCTTGTGAGGTCGGGATKTGTTTGTCATCCTTGTTTTACAGGACAAGAACCGAGAACCAGATGTTTTGTTTTGGGAGAGCTCATAGGCAAGGGCCRTTCTGCCAGGAGTAACTCCAAAGTATGAGGTGTCCCTGGCGAGAAGGACAAGAAGCCACAGGGGCTCATCAGCTATGACAGCCCTAGCTGGCACAAAGCCAAGGGAACTGCCCCTCTGCATTAAATATCTCTCAGATGCAGCCTGCTGGAGCCCTGGCCATTCCCCACACTCTTCAGAAAGCCAGGAACGTGACCTTGTGCCTTAGCACAGAGCCCCTGAAGAGGCTCTTTCCATAGGTTCCCCACCCAGGATATTGCCTCTGCAGATGCAGCAGCCCCATTTAAAAAAAAAAAAAAACAAAAATAAAAAAATGTATAATAAAAAAAACCAGTATCAGTGCCAGTGGTAATTTTCTACTGAAAAAAAAAAAAAAATGGGTAAGTATCAGAGCAGCAGGCTGTATGGAGATAATCAAGTGATATTGCTGGTGAGGAGGACCTGGGCTCTGCCATTGTGCCCGGCTTGTCTCTTGGGCTGCTGGATGAACCAGCCCAGCAAACAGGGCTACTGCTTAGTTTACTTTGGATGTTGATTCTTTATCCCTATCATTTCTGTGTGAGGCGCTTCAGGACACTTTTTTTTTTTTTTTTTTTTTTTTTTTAGACAACCCAGGAGAAATTTTTTTAAGTAGTCCATCTGGGGCTGAGTTTGACTGTAGCTCCAGTCCAGTACATGATTGAGCTGGTGAGCTCAGACAGGTAGGAAAGTTGTCTGGACTTTTCTGTGTGTGCTTGCAGCTCTGCATAAATGTGTTATTATTATAATAATAATAAATACTAGAGCCATGAGAAATGCCTATAATCCAACCCAAACCAGGTGAAACTCCCCTGGTTTTGGGTTTCATTGCAAACTCAAGAACTGGGCGAGGTTTGTGGTGGTTCATGAACCTCTCTGAAGCTGGGCTCAGTTTCAAGCAGTAATAGGCCAAGTTTCAGGCAAATCTAGGCCAAGTTTTGAGTAAATTTGGAACAAACTTTAGGTTAATAAGAGATGATTTATGGTTTTAGGYTGAAACCATACCAACCATGGACTTTTTGCTTGGTTTCAACCTGTAACCAGGAAATCTTGGCACTTTGGCTGAGTTTCACTTTGATTTTGAGTTTAGACCATAAAAACAAAACAACCAGAGCAATGAAGTGAGTCCCAAGACAAGTCATGCAGGAACTGGTTTGCCATGTGGGAGCCCAAAGCTTTGCACTCACTGAGCACACACCTGTTATTCTTCACCAGCAGTGAGATCTGTTCCCCCMCTGCTGTGCTTGCTCTGATGTGGGTTGTGCTGTTCCACTAAACCATCCAAATAATTAAGCTTTCCCCAGACTCTTAATTTTAAGTTGCATGTGCATTTTCCAAGCCTGGAGTGCACCGACTTCAAGTTTGGCTTATGCAATAAAGATCCTGTCTGTACTGGATGTTTGCATTTTAAGGAGTRAATTCAGCTAACGAGGGAATTAATGAGTGAATTCAGAAGATGAGACCTATGGTTCTCATCCCCACATTGCATTTAAACATGGCTCACATCCAGGCAYATAGTGGGGAATGGACTTCCTACCTGAACTGCTGAGATTCACAGTGATRTGGTGCCAGAAGCAGCCACAACAAAGGATGGGAAGCTCAGAGATCCTCTGTTAGCAGAGCTCTTACATCAAAGCTCCACAGAAGTGAGATGCTGCTGTGTCTTAGACCAGCAACAATTTCTACTGTTGGGGTACAACTGTGGCATGATGCACTTGAGGTCASACCTGGAGAATCCCAGGTGAAGTCTCAGGCCATGAGAGCTGCTGTATGGCATGGAAAAGTTTCAAAGTGAAGGATGGGTGAAGGTCCTGAGGAGACCCGGTCTTTAAATTACATTTCTGTGTGTTTCATGGTTTAAGACTGAAAGCAGCCCCCAGCAGTGGATGGGGAAAAAACAGACTGAGAAAATCCACTACACCTGTGCTSAKAGCAAAGGTRAGGARCCAGGAAGCAGAACTGCAATTTGAAAGTTCACTCTTCAACAAAGCCAGCTCTGTGTCAATGTCTGTTTTCCATTTGCCCTATAATATGATTATGTCATTTAGCAGACTGAATTTGTTAAAGATCATGTGACCCATTCATAAGCCCACTCCGCTCTCCGATATCCCAAAATATTCTGGGAACAAAAGTGTTTCCTGCAGCACAGATACAACCATGGGAGGAARCTGTGGGTCCCAACGTGACTGCCAGGCCTGGGTTGAAGGCCAAGCCTGGCGGAGTTGCACAACCCTCTGGTCAATGTTGGGCTCATTTGTGCTAATAAACAGCACAGTCTTGCTTCCCCACAGACCAGCCTGGAATTTATTTAAAAAGTAGAGAATTGGTAAAGGATTTATGCAGGGAGATCTCCCCATTGGCCCCCTTAAGCATTAAATATCTCATATCCCACATGATCTCTAACAAGGAGCAGTCCTATAAGAGAAGCAGCTGAACATTGAGCACTCACTGGGAAGGCAGGGTTAAAAAAATTTTTTAAAAATTGCTGTCATTTGTGTCAGCTGAACCCCCACCCCTGCAAAATCTGCAATTAACCAAACATTATTTGCTGCCAGTCTCAGCAGTGCCACCAGCCAGTTCCAGCCAGACTCACTTTTCAAATCTGCTGCAACAATCAAGCCTCAATAATAAATCCAGTTATTCTGCCCCATCCGAGCTGTTGTGATCTGTGCTAAAGCTGCATTCTAGCCTGTGCTGGTTTAGCACAGCCACATGCCAGTGGTACCTGTCCCTGCCCCAAGGCTGTTGCAGAGCTGCATAGAGAAGGTTCCCATGCAGAGACTTCAGCCATGGGCCTGCAACCACTCAGGTCATTAATGCAGAAATGGCATTTTCAAGGCAGTAGTGAAAAGCTGAAGGAAGTACCTCCAAGTGCCAGAAAAAAAATACTTGTTAATGCATGGAATTATGCTCTCTGTGGGAATGGATGCTGACACTAGCTGTTGTCCCTTTTTATTTACTTGGAAATGAGGACAAAAATCAAATCCAAGGGTTGTTTTGGGTTCCATTACTCTAGATTTGTCTAGATCTGCCCTTCTTGGGTAGATACCTTTATCAGAAAGTAGGTTTAGTGGAGGATCACTCTGCTTTATGCTTCACTGCTCCAGAAATATGTCAGCAAACTGATCTCTTGTGACCCAAGGTCCTGCTCAGAATAGTTGAATTATGTTTGTAAAGTCAAATAAGAAAGATGATGTTGATCAAAGTAATATAAACTATGGCATGGAAAATGAATTTTGAATGAAACRCACAGATAAATCATTTATCCTCACCAGTACCCTCTCTATGTTTCTTATCCCAGTAATTGAGACCATGTGTTGTGCTGCAAACAATAACTATGGGAAATTACTCACAATTCTTCCTTCATAAACATGGGAAATGAAAGTGATGGGAAGTATGATCATCTTATTTTTTTTATGTTAACAGCTCTAAATTATTAGGGTGGGAAGAGAATGTCAATAGAACATAAAAGTGCTTTGTATAGTGTTCACATTTGCTCATACTTTCAAATCCACTGTGGCGTATTAGTTCATGGGAAAAATGACAAAAAGGAATAAAACCCAGAAAATGAATCCAGTATCAACAGCTTGCCTCTATAGTAACAGAAACTGTAACTTGTGGGTAAAAAGTGACAATATTGGGAAATGTTTGTTGGGCAATTATGGTAATTAACCCCTTCCCTTCCCCAGTACATGCAGCTTCCCATCAGTCTGACACATTCCTACACATTGAAAGAGTGCCCATTGCTCTGTGCTGCTCYTTGTATTAAAAGCCTGGAGCTAGTTGAGGGTCTTAACCTCTGTTTCAAGAGTTTATTGCTCAGCTGTAAAAATTCTCCCAGGGCTGGAGCTTGAMAGAAAAATGTCTCTGCCTGGGAGGAGTTTGTGTTCRGAGTTTGGGTTGAATTAGTTCATCCCTTTTCCACTTGCAGTAGGACAATGGAGCAGGATTCCCTCTCTCCTTTTCTCTTTCAATAGTGAGCATAGTGCCAGGGCAGTGCACATGGCAGGCAGTACCTAGAGCACAGTCCTTTGTGCAGCTTTAGCACAGGGGCAGKGCTGGGCTGTGCAGCAGTGTCTGGCCCTGTAAGGAGCCAGACTCCATCCCTTTGCTGGCTCGGATGGTCCCTTCAGCCAACTTTGTGCTGCGGCTGCCGAGGGCCAGCTTGGCTGTGGTGCAATCTGGCAAAGTCCACCCTTCTGCTATTGCTTGAGGGCTCAGCCTGCTRTGAGGCAGATCCACCTGGGCTACACCTCCATGGCAGTTTTGGCTTTCCCCAGTGCTGGGCAGCACCTATGGTTACAGTCTCGTGCTGGAGGCACCAGTCAGTCCCATCAGCTGCAGACTTACACTCCTGGGTTGGTGGGTTTCCAGGATGAAGGGCTTGGCACAGGAAGCTGCTCTCTGCAGACCTTGRTCTGAGCCAGGGGATTCATTTCTAGAAGCAAAAGTGCAAGAGCTATTATACTGCTGCATGGGCCACCTGCAGGGCTGGTAAATCTATTAGAACAGTCAGCACTTTATGAATGAAGTCCAGCCCCACCAAAGTCAATGGCAGAACTCCCACTGATTTCCCTGGAACAAGATTTTACCCTGAATCCTCAAAGTGCCCCAGGGATCTCACCCATGTTCAGTKCAGCTCCAGCAGAGGAAAGGAAAACAAAGAGCAGAGAAGGGTCCTGGTGCTTTCTTAGCTGAGCCTGTGTCCTGCTCAGRTAGATGTGCTCAGATATGAGAATATCTCTTTTGCAGTACCAGCAGGCCTGGGTGTGAGATAGGTGCTGAGAAAAAGAGAATTTGTTTATTGTCTTTGGCACTGAAGTAAAATTTTGTAAGTCAGTGGAGTTTTGCTCTGAACTCCCAGAGGGTCAATGCATAAGTAACATACAATTAAAAGTTTTTATGGATGGAGAGATGTCCCACCCACCCAGGAGTGCCTTGACCCGGTGCCAGTGATCCAGCCTCCATAGTCACTTCTTTGTGTGCATTTAATTGGCTGAACAGCCACTTGCTATCATCCAGAATTCTGTATAAAATTAAAGGTTATTAAATATAAGGGCAAATTGATAATGTCTGCCAATGTTTATTTCAATAATGATGCTGTGCTTGCCACTCCACAGATCTGACCTGTCACTTGAGAACTCAAGTGACCCATAACTTAACATGTTTTATCCAGCTACAAATTCAGGCAGGATACAAATCAGCTGGTCCTGACACTGTATCATATTTTGTTTGCCTCTTTTATAACCATTTAAGTGCCTGCTGCACTTACACTTTCCCATCAGCCCTGCACACAACCTGTAGTGACAATATTTTGCCAACTACCTGAGTAAATTAACAAGTAAGATYAACTGAAGAAGTTAATTGCTGTTACATAAGAGCTATTTCACAGGTTTCTTGTTTTGCCAACTCTCCCATACCTTACTCTTCACTAAACTGACTGAAAGGTTTTCCCCATTTTTGGATTCAAACAATTTTTCCTTTCACAGCTATTTTAGAGTTTCCCTCCCACTGATCACAAGTGAGCTCATCTCTAAACTGTGCTGTGGGATTTCTGACATATGGAGCTCTTTCAACACTAATATTGGGGTTCAGTTCAGAKCTGAAATAAGAGCAGTCTGGCACCATGAAGACAAGACTTTCATGCCTAGGAAGAGCCAAGGTTCAGTCAGGTCTCATCCCCACAAGGACAATCAGTAGCAGCTCCTTCCCATTTGCTGCAGTCTAATACAGATGAAGCTCATCCTGCTTGTTTTCATTTGGGTTGCAGCTAATCCAGCCTCTACTCTGCCTTCTTTACTGAAAGGCACTTATGAGCTCAGCAACTGTTAGACATTTAGCTCTTGCTTCAGTTTGGTTGATGCTGACCAGTGGCTTTGGGCTTTKCACTTTTACTAGAAGACATTTAAGTGCATATACAGAGAAAGCAACAGTGAGTATTAAAGCTAGTCTATGGMTYATAGTCACRATTTCAATCTCTGAACAGGAGAATTGAACAGGACACAATTTCAATCTCAATGCTTTATGASAGATTCCTTTCCACTTCTCCCTTTCATTATAGAAGCTAATTAGAAAATAGTTTCTTACTTCCCCCCACCCCTGCAAAGTGCTATAAATGTCTCTTAAAAAATAGTCCTTCAATCTTTTTGTGATGTGATACCATAGAGGTTTTTACTTAGAACCAAATACATRTCAGGTTGGATTCTGAAAATTAATCCATTATTTTTATTTCCCCTTTTGCTCAATTGAATATAAAGAGTTTCCCTCAGATTTTTACACTAATTTCAGAGATTGCTGATGGTACATGGCATCAGAATAATTTCTCTAAGGAATGAAACAGTGCCCAAAAGTATGCCACCCAGCTTAGCGTGTGAATTCCTTCACACTTTTCCCCAAGACCTGGTTCCTCCAAACCACGACACAAGGCCCAGCTGCTCTCCTGTCCTTGGCCTTTCCCCACAGCTTGGGAAGCAGCCATGGTGCAAACATCACTGGCAGATTTCAGAAGGCCCTGTCTAGGSTACATAACTGCAAATTAAAGGCTGTATGTGGATTCCTTTTTCTTTTTGTACTGTTCATGACTGGCAGATGGAGATTTTTTGTTCATTTGTATGTTGATAAAGTGTTTGTGTACTAAAGGACAAATCAACCCCCCTGAAATTCAAGCACTAATGCTCCCATCTCCTGATCCTTGATGACTATTGCATTAGTCAATYTGTGGCTAGCCCAGTAACTCAATAGCAGCGAGTTATGTAGTTATGTGGGAACTCTGGGTTTTGGAACAGGCAGATGTTCCCAAGCTCAGGCCCAGCAGTACTAGGGTGTGTCATCTGTGTGAGGCATTTAGTGGARAGAGAGAGCTGCGAAGCCACAGTCTCTGGTGCTTTCTGGAGAACAAAACATAGCAGCAAAATTACATTAAGGTAAGAATGGGAACAAACAAACTGTTTCTTGCACCAAGAACTTTYCTCTGTAGTGAGAGACTATTGGTAACAGCCTGGTACTTCTTTGTGCTTTCTAATGCATTCAGACTTCAAATTTACTCTGRAGAGTAAAGTGGATTGTGATAGAGCCAAGAAAGAAACTGCTAAATTCATAAGAAACGTTCAAAAAGGCCTTTAAAAGGAGCAACTTAAATATTACTAMGTGTRTCCTGGTTTGAACTTGGCCAAAAGCCAAAGCACCAACGACGTTCCCCACCCCCGCACCGGAGAAGGCAGAGGGGAGAGTAAAAGCCCAAATAACACTAAAAATTATGGCTTTTAGATAAGATAATATATTTGAAAGATACGTATATGCTCCAGAAATAGTCAGACAGGATCAAAAAACTTAAGTTGCAAAATAGATTTATTACTAAGGACTACTAAAAACTACTGCACTGGGGAGGGGAACAGACATAGGGAAAAATTTACAAGGGGAAGAAATAAAAACGGACATTTTAAAGACACCTGTTATTCTTTCTGTGAACCTGTCTCTCCCAGCTCACCCCTCCCCACCCCTCTATGCCTTCCTGGCACAAGGCGGGCAGGGATGGAAGTTTTAACATAGTTCAGACTATTCATTATCATCCAGCATCATAGGAGAAGAGTCCTTACAGCTACGAGCTGTGGAAGTTCTTTTCCCAAGAAACAGTCAGTGTATAACTGCTGGTGGCATGGGATTCTTTTCTTTACCTCATAGGAAGAAAGGAAAACAGTCCTCCAAGGCCAGCTGCTTTCATTTTGAGGGCAAGACCACKCTCTCAAATCTCCTGGCAAAACAGTTTCACAGTTTCTTCTAAGCATCAACTTCCTTCGGGCGGAGGGGGAGGGACGGGACCCTCTTTCCCTGCAGAACACAATTTCTTCTAACCAATTCTAACTAATTCGCTTCAATTCTTCTAACTCGTTTCAGACATGAGGAGGGGCTAAGCCTCTTCCCTGTTTTTGGCTTATGATCAGTTCAGTCCTCAAAGGCCAGGTTTATTTTATCTCGAGTGCAGGGCCTCTCTTATCTTTACAGGTTTCCCATTGAAGAAATAGTCCTTTCGAGAATAGTTTGTTTTCTCCATGTTCGAGCACCACAGCAACAGCACCTATCTTCTCCTTACTGTGGTCTTGGGTCTCCATTTTTTGTTACATCTCTTCACCCTCCTCCTCTGTTCTCCCCCGGTGCAAGGGGGTGATAACACTAACAACCTAAAACTAAATGGTGGCCGCGCTCTGTCTTRTTTTGAATTCTTCTTAAGCAAGACCATATGTCATCACAGAGGTGTAACTAGCATGTGCAATTGGCCCAGGCCTAACCAGCAGCCTGTCCATCAACCTCAGAGCCATAATGGATTGGTTCTGAAACATAGGGGGTAGGGCTCCTTTTCCTGGAGAAGGAGAAAGCTTCTAGAACTTTGTCACAGGAGCCATCTTTGTGGTTTCTCGGTCCCATCCYCCCACCACCAAAAAAMCAGACTGMRTAAAACCAGGACATAAGTGCCAGAATCTGCTTTCCATGCATGTGCAGTTTGATTCACTAAGTATTAACAATACTGGCCTGTGGTGGACACTTGCAGTCAGCTTTCAGTTCTGGAGGAGGTTGATCCACTGGACCATTCTGCGGCACATGGAAAGGTCTGGAACTTAAGATATTTGCCTAAGCAGGGGTATATTYGTCTGTGTAGGTCCCCCTGAATTCTAAGAGATATAGAAATGTTGAGGTGTTTTATTTTATACAATAATAGAAGTGCTGGCTTTCATTTTATGCTTATTGATGTCAGTAAACACATGGACTCTGTAAGAAGTGCTTAAATTATTGTATGGCTGTGTCCAAGGCTACCATATCAAACACATCTTTTCAGAGCCAAGATTCTTGTCCAGGAACCCACCCAAAGCTTTTCTGTATAAGGTCTGAAGCAATAATGGAACTCACTGATTCATCTTTTGATGAAACCAGGAGTGCCCAGTATTGCCCAACAAAAGGTTACATAGGGCTCTAATGAAGTGYTTCTCTTGCATAAAAAAGAACAGATGTGGCCAATCTCATGAGAAACAGAGCTGTGACCTGCTGTGAGTTCCCACTGGGCAAAATTTCCTTCAGATCTGAGGAGCTGCTCCAGCTGAGTCAGAATATTCCTCTGATACCACCAGTCCTYCACAGGCCAGATTTCTAGATTCAAATCTGGGTTACTGTAGGCAACATTCTACCATATTTCATTTACTTAATGTATTGGCAAAATATCTTTCAGCTTTGCAAATGGTTGGAAATCTGCTGGCTGAAGAACTCTGGTCCAGGGACCAACAGAAACTGCTCAAAAGCTGGTTCTGYCTTAGGGGCTTAGGGTGTATCTGCCATGGGGAACCAAGTAACCAAGTTTTGGGTGACAAGAGAGGTTGCTAATCTTCCTGCTGTATTCTGAGGTAGAACTGTAATTGTGTATGCCCCTTAAGTAATTCCAGTGGCAACAGGATAAAGTAGAAAGTCTGGTCTTTGGACTGATGAATAAATCTGACAAAGTGACATTTGTGAGCTTGTACCAACTTTAACAAGTGGATGTGCTATAGTGAAGAGGGTTCTGTAGGCACAGACTAGGTGAAGAGTAGAGAAGAAATACTGATATGTTTGTTGCTGCATGAGGATTTCTAGACTAATTTCTGCATCTCCTAATGAAATAAAGTCTCAGGTCCAGGCCACAMTTGGAAGCTTAAAAATCCAAACAATATCTTGGGTAAATAGTACAATGTGCACCAGGGTTTTTCTGCATTGAAGTAAGCCACATGCTGACAACCAYTGCAGTTACTATACATTGATGCAAATGTTTCAGGGGATCCCAGTGTTAATRGCCAGAACAAATCCAACTAACATGATGGGGCATGTTCCCACCAGTTTTTGTTGCCTCTCATCCCATGCTAGAATCATTTGCTCAGTGGTATTAGTGGTTATTCTGAGCTCCAAACCAGATCTTTATTAAATCTTCCAGGAAAGCAAGAAAGCAAGAGCACTGTGGATGTCCACAGGGCCTTCAGTATTGAAGCCACAGAATAAAATTACAGATGGAAAAGGCCCGTCAGGTCATCTACTCAACCTACCAGCCAATGCTGGGCTGTTCTCAGTGGTGTGCTTTTTCCTTTCTTTGTCCACATCAAGCCAGAGGGGTTTCTACAGCTTCCCTGGGGAGAGTATGACATAGCTGACTAGTTCTTGCCGTTAGGAACAACTTTGAGCTCTGAAATAACAGAAGCATTCTATGTTTSACTTTGATGGAGAAAAGGAACTCTGAGAGAAGGTCCCTCAATCTTATGACTATACTGTATCTCAGATGTAATTCTATATTAATGACTTCTTGTATGCAGATCATATGAGGCCAATGCTGTGTCCCACCCCACAGCTGGCTCTTTCAGTAATTATTCTTTAGACAGATTTTTGTCATCTCTCAGTAGTAAATAGTGTACAGACCCTGATCAATTGCATTTCACTTGGCAAACATTCAGAATTTGCCCTGACTGGTGTTTGAAGTGTCTGTCTGATTCTCACTCCTTTTAATTGTGCCAAAGTTCTTCAGCAATTTGTGATCTCATATCCCAGAAACACATAAAAACATAATTTCGACATATTTTCCATAGGTGAATTAAAACCACTCAACACATGTTTATTAAAACCAACTGCATTTATAGATAGAGGAATCTTGACAGCTATTGATTTAATACTTCCAAATGTTTTCATTCAAATCCCTTGGGCACCTACTGTTGATCAAACATAACTTTYTGGCATCTTGATCTCTTGCAAAATAATGCTTCTGGCCAAATATATGAACATTCTTTTTGACCTTGAGTATTGGGCATTAATTAATAAACATGAAGCCAAATTTTTTTCAGAGGGAATAAAATACTTCCATAGCTATTAAAACATGCAGTCCTCTGACTTTTCTTGAAGATGTCTGTGCATAGAAACTGTTTAATTGAGTATGGGGATAGTTTTAAAGCAATGCTAATACCCACAGCATTTTGATAAGGGCTGTATCGGTTTGACAGTTCTCAGCTGCTCTATATTATATTTAGCATACAGGATATCTTTAAAGATAGTAGTTATGGAGCTATGGAAGGCCATGATTAATAGCCTTGGTGATTGTTTGAGTTGTGCTTCACACAATGAGCAAGGATTCACAGGAAGCCTTTGTCTGACTGCCACTTTGGCTATAGGAAAGGGGGGAAATCTGAATACCAAACATGTCTTTGTTAGCAGTTGGATGTCATTTTATATTGTTCAGCATTTTCACAATACTCTATGTAATGTAGGAATATAATAAAGCTTTGCCAGCAACAGCACCAGACTCAGAGAATGTGGACAGACTAGTGAGACCATGTACTTTTCTCAGCAGAAGAGGCAACTTAATAGACCTATTGATGGAGTTGTAAGAAAAGGGCTTTCCCTGGACTATTGGCATATGCTTTATAGTGCCAAGCCAGGAGTTTTGCTCTCAGATATAATTTGGATTCTAATGCCTAACTTATAAGCAGTTTTCTTTTGTACCAGTTAAATACAGCTCAAGTTATTTCTCTATTCTTCATTAGAAATGAGCAAGTTTCACAGGAATTTTTCAACCTCCTATTAAATCACTCCTAGCTGATAGCAGATGATGGARATGAAAGTCTGGCAGTCTAGAAGGTAGAGATCAATGAGCAAAGGCATGAGAAGAAAAGGATTTATCCAGAGAGATCCTAAGGTAGGACTTAAGCTTTAGCTTTCTACACATCTACTCTATTTGTACAGTCACAGTACTTGTGACTATGTATAAATTCCACTTATATAATTTCTAACCTGGGTTAGTGTCAACAACGGTGTCTTGATTAACAAACCTACCACAGTTCGGATTTTGATGTGGTAGTGTTTTTGCAGATCTGTGGCTCTAGAGAACTTGTGTTCTCCAACAGCTCAAGTATAATGGAGACTGGAGGAGTAAMCCATTTTCTGGGCAGATGTTGCTAGCACACAACAATGCACGTTGTTGTGCAGCAGTTCAACAGTGGGGTACAGCTGAGTCTTCTAGACAAGCATGGCTGTGACTTTGCATGAGTTTCTTCAGCCTGAGTGCCAGCTTCAACAGATCCTATCCTTCTTCTCATCCAGCTGTTCTATTATTTTGGCAGCTACTCAAGATTTCCTGGAATAATTGCAAATGAGTAATAATTTTTCATTTAGCTTGTATGCAGCCCTGGCATCAGTGATCATTTGCATGCTGTAATATATACCCAGCCATGCCTTGGACATAAGTTCTGTACATCTGAATAGCAAACTTCAGGAGGCGGGGGACAGAGGTAGATTTGTTATTATTAGTGTAGGTTCTCATAGTTTTAAAATCAACTTTATTAACAGAAAAGAATGATGTAAAAATAAACAGGCAGGTTCTGTTGGCAAGCAGGTGGCCAGGAGCAGACAGATTTGAAAAATCAAAAATCCTGTTGTAGGATCCAAACTACCTGGAAGTGCCTGAGCTGTGTTTTTCTGCTCAGTCCAGGCTGWCCCATAAATGCTAAGCATCTCAAAGGTCATCCAAATAAAAAGTAAATGCAAACAGAGGCTTCTTTCTCCCACACAGCAGACCTCCAGCCTGCTCAAGATACAATAGTGAAAGCTTGCCTGTTTTGACTATTAGTCAGTCTTACTCAGCTGCCACTTGGGAAAGTTATGAACAGCAGTCTGGGGGCTTTTTGCAGGTGATCTGGGGTGGGACACTACATCTGTCATGCTTCCAGAAATATGAGGCCCTCTTTAAARCCACTCTTAAAGCCTTTCTTGGCTAGAAACTGATAACAAAGTGTACAATGAGGAATGATTTTCTGCTGAAAACCTCAGTATCTTGCTGCCTCCCTGGTGAAGCAGTTTGGCTTTACATCTGGTAGCAGTCTYCCTGGCAGTGAGTTTTATCCATTTCTTCCTGGAGAACTTTTAGTAGCTTAATTGATGTGATTAATACTACAAACCAACCAACCAGACAAAAAAAATCCCATCCCAAACAAAAAAAACCCGTCACCAAGATAATGTAGTGGGAACTCTCAGTCACCTCCTCTTCATGTCCAGGGAGAGCAATGAGTTCTTTCATGCTGAATCTATGAYTTCCTGTCATTGTCACAGCTCCTTTTCCAGTTTTCTCACTTTAGTAAMACCTTAAATGCAAGTTGAGAAGAAGGGTAAGAACAGGACTGAAATATCATACTTTCCCCCCTAACAAGAGACCTCCTTTTCTTTGACTGCTCTGGCCTATATATGTTGCTAAGATACAGCATCATAGATAGCATGAAGAAAAATATTCTTGCAGAATTTAAATGGCTTGAATTACCTGTAATGCTGAACAACTTGGCTCACTGCCAGCAAGAACTTCTGTGTGGGAGCATAGGAAAGTGAGACTGGTGTTTTTGTGTTTGCTGCTGTGAAAATCTGACAAGTGAGATTCCTTGATGCTGTCCTGCACCCTAAGGAAGGGTCCCTGGAATCTGGCACTGAACAGAGTGTAAGCTAAGCAAGTGGGAAGGTTGTTGTCAGGACTGCAGTGTGCTAGCAAGACAGCACTGGATACTACTGTGCTTGMCAGACATGGCACAATTAGTTTAGCTGCAAAGGAAAGATGTTTCCTTCCAACTAGGACACATAGTTATTTTGTCTTGGACACTTGGAGACAACCTTTCAGAACAGGAATCCATAAACCACAAAAATACTCATGTTAAAAGAATCTGGCCAAAGATGCTACATTCATGTCTGTTTGTTTTTCCRCTTTCCTTTTACGAAATGAAAGCAAACAAATTCCTTTGCTACTATCAATACAAAACTCTTATTTGTTACAAATTTTGTTATTCAAATGCTCTCTAAAAACCCAAAGGTTAAAATAAAATTTTTGTGACCTAATGAAAAAAAAMCCATCGAAATCTAAGGGGAAACAAGTAAGTAAGCATATATAGCTTACATGTGTTTGTTTAAACATACTTTACATGTTAAAACACAGTAGTTACTTTCTGGATGAGAGCTTTCAAATTATAAAATTAATCTGTCAGTTTTTCAGACTTGGCAGAGTAAAAGGCTTTCTTGCTGTGTTCTGAGTAGGGAAAAAGCATCACTTCAGTGGTAAAGAGCTAAATAGCCACAGTTAATGGAGGGAAAGTTTAGGAAAATAATTACGTAAATTCACTTCAGACCTGATCCTGCAACCTTTAACCATGCAATGATTCTTTGCCCAGCAGCAGACCCAAATTTACACTTTGCAGAATCACATCCTTACGGAGGTAGAGACTGCCAAATAGCTGTTAGGGAGGGAAGTGCCATGTGTGCCAATTCTAGAGACTAGTAAGGCAGTACAGTCTGCCCTATATTTTCAGGCTTTCGGTAACTTACATAACTAGGTGCAAAATACTTATTTTTATTTCTGATTCTTTTCTTTGGAAGTGCAGTCATGTGCAATCAGGTGGAATAAGGGCACTGATAATTTTTCTTGAGAAATTGTAATGGTTAGTGATGTGGACACTTTTCTTTTTAGGCAGAAACCATGAGGTACTGAAGCAAGCATTCACTTTTCTTGCACTTGAGGTCACAAATTTATGCAAGTCAAAAATGTTGGGCCTGCCAAAAAAATCATGCTACACTCCACCAAATAAAAGGACACTGTTATTCTTACAAGGAAAGGTTTGACGGGACAGGAAATAGGCAGGGTCATAGAAGTTTACTTAATACCAAAACTTACTTAACCATCTTTAAGCCAAAATACAATGATAGTTATTTAACAAAAAAAAAAAAAAANAAAAAAAAAAAAAAAAAAAAAAAAAAAAAAAAAAAAAAAAAAAAAAAAAAAGAAAAAAAAAAAAAAAAGAAGGTGGGGAGTAAGACAAATATAAGAGCTCCAGACTGTATTATTACAGGGGTAGCGACCAATACAGGAACTAGGGAACCTTAATTTACATAATTCAGGTTCCTATATATCACCTACCTTTGCTGAATTAACGTGTATTAAGGAAGTTTTAATTTGTATCCTGAACTTGCAGCCAGAGGCATCTGATTTGGAAAAACCAGTATGGAGTTTACCAGGCTATACATTACGTTCATTACAATGCAATCCTTAAGTTGACTGCATTCCACTTGAAGGAATGGAGGAAGAGAGTAAGAACAGAGAGAATACGAAAGATAGGAAAAATGTTGCTGTTCATTACAATTTTCCATTTTTGTTGAAACGCAGCAGGAGAGCAAAGCCACAGGCTTCTCTACTGCTCTTGCATGCCAGGAGGGATTATGCAAACACTGCAACCACCCAAATCTTATTTAAATTATAGTCATTGTTCCCCCTTTAATGGTTATACTTTTGCCTGCTTTCACTCAAATATTGCTGCATCTTGCTTTCTGCCAACATAGTCCCGGTGGGAGTCATTAACTCTTAATTATAGATGAAGAGAGCTTTAAAAAATACCTCTGAAAAAAAAAAGGTGGAAAAGAACGCAAACTTTAAGTGCCATCTAGTGGCTGACCTAGAAAACATTAAATAGATGAAAAAATTCCTAACGTGCCACTGAGTAATATAACAGTACTTGAATGGGGAAGCTGTGCTTAAATGCTCACCTGCTAAAGACCCGGTTAACACTGTGGGGGGAAGGAAAGKACTAAAGATGAATGGTAGCAATGGTATTATTGCCATAATTTTACTTTCAAGATTTTTGTCCAAAACTAGAGTTCAAGAAGCAGTAGGAGTTGTATAGGAAGCCCRTGCTTCTTCAAAACTCTCATCAGCTTATGAGCTTCTGCCTTTCTGAGGACATAGAGGTTATCGTAAATATTGCAGCTGCTGCAATCAGAAAACAGAATCTTCTTAAATATCAAAATGGAACCTAAACTATAGAGGTGAATCTGGGGCCAAACATCTGAACTTTCTTCCAAATTCACCTGGGGTGGAAGGTGAGATTTTCTCTCTCCCTGTAAAAAGACAAATCCATTTCTAAAAGAAAGGAAGCAGATTGTTAGTTAGTAATGTCTTTCTCCTTTCCTTGCAGGAAAATGCCTTTTTCTGCTGTAGGTAAGAATTCCCAACAAATGACTTTTCATTTATRAAAGTTTCATGTTTCATTTACACAGAGGATGTTCCACAAGATCGTGCCCCGAGCTTTAGGTAACTCCAGATAAGAGWAGTTGAATTAAAAAGTAGCTTTGTCTGGAAAACAAATGTTGTACTKGAAACAGTACAACATAATTTTTGCTTGATGTTATTTTCATTTTGTTACTTTGGAAAGAGCTTTACATCTCTTCAGTTTCATACCTGCAGTGAGCTGAGATCACACCTCAGTGACAGACTCTGCAGACATGAATCTGTCTACACAGCAGTGAGCCCTCTGCACTGTTGGACAGCTTCTCCTCAAGTTATTTGCTCAAGCTGAAGCATGTGCCCTCAATGACACACTTAGGYAGCTTTTCACTGAATTACAGAACTAATTTACAACAAGGTAATGTAAGTAGGAGAGGTCTCAGATAGCACAGGAAAAAAGGGAATGTGAAAATAATTGGGAAGGTAATGGTTTTCATATTAATCGAATTGTGGGACTATAAATAAGATGTATAGTTTGGTTTGGACCATAAAGTAGCAAATGCCGTTGTAAGAAGTCTCCACTCAGTACAAGTAGAGTTTCTACAAGTTTCAAATGCAGGCCGTGATCTGCRGTAGCAGTATCAACTTATGAACTCTCAGTACCATGGTAACTCTTGTTGCCAGGTTAGAAATATTAGATTTGCTACTCCTATTGAAGCAAACCTCAACACTGCAACAGGAGTTATCAGAATTTGCTACCCATGTRCAATGATCTGAGTAGAAGGAGCTCTGTGTAATGGTGAGCTTGAAAGCATTTCTCATTTCAGATAAATTTTTCCAAGGTCSTAGTGGGAAGGGCCTTGTAACAATCTAAAACTCATAACATGCTTTTCTAGAGAGGTACTGAGAAACAATGGAAAGGAACTCCACCATACCGAGTTTCAAAATAAAAGAGCTTTTTGGTAATGACACTTAGAGAATGGTTTTCTTATTGAAAAGTAACAGCAGGCATGCATATATAAATTTGCTTTTTTCTTCTATGTTTGAGATAAGCATTTGCTAGAAAAAGCACTATCTCAGGAACTATCTCAGAATCTGTAATATTAGCATTTTCAGAAACAGAAATCAGATGTTTCCAACAGGTACAACAAGTAATGAGTATCAATAGAACTTCTTCCTTTTAAATWGCTGTTCCAAGTGAGATCATCTTGTACAGTCTTTTTTTAAAAAGCACTTTCATCAGTGTATCCCATGCTGGGTTTGTGCTTTGGTAGGTGGAAACTAAAAATTGCAGCAAAACTTTCTCTAGACTTACAGTCTGCCAAGAGGAAACAGCTTTATACAAAAGAATCACAGATTTTAAGACCTTTAAATAGCCTTTGGTAATTGAAGTTCCTTTTTGGCATGTKACAGAACTGAAGAAGCTTAGTGTCAAGCTCAGCTTTTCCAGTTCATTTAGACTGCATTGGTATGATGTGCTCCTTGCTTACAATGGGCTGTTGCATGGTGAGCCTGCTCCTGATGGTCTGGGAGTACAGATAAAAGTACAGTCTTGTGATGAGGGGTAAGGAAAAACAACAGCAAAAAGACCAATCAGCATATCATGCACAGAGGAGAAAACTTCTACCCAAGTCAAAGATGAATGTATTTATTGTTTCCGCACTGCCAAGCCAATGTAATGCCTATCCCATTGCTGAAGGGATCTGAATGCTCTCACACTACTCTTCATTTTCCAGATCCTTGTGGGGGAGGTTGGGATAGACTCTATGAAATGTGTAGTATTTTGGGCCTATTTCACTAGAAATAGTCCTAGACAAGGACATGAAACTAATACCTACAGTATTATCCTGAGCTGAAACTACCAAGCAGAAGAATGGTATGAATCAGTCTAAAAAAGGCCCACCCTTCCACTGCTAAAACTTAAAGCATACTATATCCTACCTGTGATCGTCCAGATAAGACAATCTTAAAGAAAGGCAGCTGCAGAAAAAAAGCGTGAGAGCTTCAGAGCCTTTTTTGATTCTTTTACGTAAAGTGGAAAAAGAGTCACTTTATTTTTTTGTTTCTTCTCCTCTGTGCATGTTCTTTCACCTAAAAGTTAGAGAGGCATTTAAGAAATTCCACACACTTATTGAATCAGGTTTAGGACAGATTCCAAAAGAATTCTCTGTTAACTAGACAAAAGTAAACTTAGAAAAACCAAACTGTGCACTGCTTCAGCAATTCAGAATCTTTCTTCCATACAGTAACTTACTAATAAGTTTGCAACAAATATTTCAACAACCTATTTCATAGCTCTTATTTACTATAYAGAAATTATTTCTAGATGAGTTGTRTTATTGTAATACAAACACTATTGCTTTTTGTTTTAAATTAAAAGTGCTGAAAAACTTGAAGATCGGAAAAGGRTCAAAGTCAGAACTTTAGCTTTGAACAGAAGGCTGTAGGACAGGTTGTAGAAGATGCAATAATAAATATCTTTGTGTTATTCTGATTTAGGGCTGAGAGTAGGAAGCCATATCAATGCTGTCACTGATGCTGTATGAAATAGGCTCTCTGTGAAAACCTGAGCCACGTGAAGGACAGCTTTCAGAAGACTAACACAAACCCTCRAGGGAACAATTGGTCATTTAAGATAAGGTGAGTAAAATAAAATAAATCATAAAGTTGTTTTTTTAATTTATTACAGTATAATTGCCACATAACCAAWGTGTTCCTTTTGCTAAGGAACTTGAAAGAAAAAATACATCAAACTAGTAAGTCAAGCCAGTCATGCACACTTCCTTGTTATGAAGACAAATTCACTGGAGAACAGASAAGTCTCAATAAAACTTGAAATATTTTTATGTACTCCAAAAATCCTACTTCTAATTCAGATGAAAATTTAGAAATAGCGTAACAAAAAAAAAAATATATAGAAAGTGTATTCAAGTAATTTTCAGTTCTTTCCAGTAGAACCAAAGCCACCATCACCACGTTCTGTATCATCCAGAGCCTGAAAGACATCAATTATGATAAGTTGGTTTGGTGCCTTTTGTTTCTATACACAGATACTGTCTATCATGTACTTGTAACAATAGTTATAATTAAGAAATAAAAAAATGCGTATGAGAAACTTTAGAATATCTTTGTACAAACTTAAACAAATACTTGTRAGACAACCTTTTCTAGTATATACTGAACTGTTACTCAAAAACTCTGAAAAATTAGCAAAAAACCAAATCCACACAACTGCAAACAAAGAATCAAGACTCATTCAGGTAGCACTGCTGCTATGCAGTTTTAACACGGTAATTTTAGCGAAGTATTTATCTATATATTTCATCCGGTATATATACAAGTATCTTAAACTATTAATCATTGAAAAAAAGCAGAAATATTTTCTTTTGGCAACTTACTTCAACTTCTTCTAACTCAGGATAATAAATGCGTTCACAGATGAGCTGGGCGATTCTGTCCCCTTTCTTAACTGCAGAAAATTAAAAACATTATTAATTCCTTCAAAAGTAAACAATTAATAGAGACTGTAGACAATCTCCTCTCAAGAATATCAGAATGTAGTATAAGTTTGAAACTTAGTTAAGCAGATGTTAACAGTCCCAGAAAAATACAGGTTAAGAAAAGCTTTTGTTTGGTCCTTTTAAGGTGAAGYGTCAGCAGCTGTACCAGCTCAAGGCCTTTCCATTCATTCCTGCTGTCACACTCTGGYATCTTAAGTATCATTATGCACAAGCACTGCAGAGATGAGAGACAGCTGTATGTAGCTCCTTTTCTGAAATAGATCCAGGAATTTGGAGGGAAAAAAAGCAAACTGATAAAAGGAAAACTTTCTCACTAGTAACCTATCTGGTTCAAAGAACTTCCATAAAAATCTTGTGATGTGACGATGCAGAAGAGGCCACAAAAACACTGACAATATTTTAACTGGGCACTGAAGCTTAAAACTGACTTTTTGCATAAAGACAGCATAATGAAGGGAAAAATCTTTTCTTTATTACTTATGTTTCCCAGGATTCTGGAGAAGGTTTTATCTCAAACACTGCTCAGCTATTTTTTTTTCAGAGGAAGGTAGAAACTTAATAAAAAGTTGCACTTAAGTATAGCTTGAATCTAAAGCTTAGCTGAGTAGGGTTGTTTTGTTTTGGCTTGCCTTTGTGGTGGTGTGGTAGTTTTGGGGGTGGTTTTGTTGCATGCTGTTAATTTGCTGTGAGTAGAATCTTTTCATGTTCCCTTAAAAGGACATTTTTAAGTATCTGTGGTTTGGTTAACTGAGATAAGAAAGATGTTCCCAGCTAATTCCGACTCTGCATAAACTTTTRAAGAAAAAATTAGTTTCTCGTTCTGTCAGATGGCTGGAATTAGGCTCTGCCAAGCTTAACACTTACCTTCAAAAGTCTCCTTGCCAAAGTTGAAGAGTACCACACCAACATTTCCCCTGTAATCCTCATCAATAACACCAGCTGTCAGAAGAAAGAATTTAGAAAGATATCTAATCAGTAAGTGTCAGTATGAGATAACTACATTAGATAGTGTTTAGATTAACAAATGATTACAGTGTCTCATACTGACATCCTTTATACTACACAATTAAACAATACATATGCAAATCCTGAGACATCTAAAATGCTAATCAGTCTTGCAAAASAAATGGAAAAACACCATCACATGTCAAGAAGTGCTTTACCACTTTACTCCTAAGTTTAGTAGCAATACCCTATCTGAAAYCAAGACAGCTGARCCAAATTCAGGCTCCACTTGYTCTGCTAACTTCAGCTCTTTCAGTRTCAAGCAGAAATCTGTTCRTATAACATTTCATTTGAGAGCCATGGATTTGCACAGATCCAAATCCTGTAYCTCTGGCAAGAAATGATACAGCTATATTCAAGTATCAAGACTATAAAACTAGCTTACTCTYATGTTTTGTATGACTGTATTAACTACACATTTCAGAAGATTATCTACCAGTGCATATTAGAACAATYATATTCTGCTTCTTTAGAGTTTTTCTCTCAGATACAGGAGAGATATTTCCAATAGAAAACAGGCGCCTCGGGTTTGGGCCTCCCTGTGGTCCMAAATATGTAATTTGAAGTCTACTTGTAGAAATAATTTAAACACTAAAATTAAATRCCATTCCAAGACATTCCCAGACTTATAGGAAGTACTACCATTAGAGATTACAAACACCAAAGGAAACTGTAGTGTGACTGTACCTTGAAGTTTTAATGTTGAACCACAAAGTGCACATTTAAGAATAAAAACCTGTTTTCTAAATTAGTTTCTTCAGCTTTGTGAAAAAATTATGCATATGATCCATACTTACCACACAATCTCTGCACTAGTTCTAGTGTGGAAAAGGTATTTGCACAGTCCACTTATGTAAAGTTTTGGGTTAATAAAAAAAAAAATTGAACAGCTTCCTAATTAAGATGTTAATTAAGGTCCCAGTAACACTGGGAAAATTTAGAAAAACATGCAATTCTCAACTTGCTGGTTAAAAAGTGGAGAAAGCAGAATATAAGAAGCCATCTTTAACACCTAAACCAAAAAATTAACTTCTATGGTAGGCATTGCCTACAAAAGTATGATAGTTATTATTTTWAAAAAWYMRSMAWTWTTTTTWWWAWTWAWYMARKTTTWACATAATTATGATGCACTGTCTCTCTGAGGTGTTACCAGGCATCTCCTTTTGCCAGACTACCCATGAAGCCATCAGTGTGAAACCAAGGAGCTTCTCTGATCAATATTTAAGACGTCTTAATAAAAAGAATAAAAATCTTACCTCCAACATCTATGAAGTGCTTTGCAGCTAAACCAGAACGTGGTGCTAGAAAAKAATTTTTTTGTAAGTATTACAATTTATGTCTCTAAATACAATATGTATAGGTTATATAGTGTGTTTCCACAGCATCTTGGCAATGAGAATTGTTTCCACAGTCTTTTTAAAATAAACATGATATTACRGGGAATTACAGTAAGAATTTACATATATATTAAACAAAATAACAGTTGCTACAGGATACAATGAAATTGCAATCTTTTAGTGATAGAAATGAATTTTTATTCAACCTTATTGCAGAGTAGGTTTCTCCAAGGAAGGCAACTGGAGCAGACAAGGTCTGCCTAATCTTGGTTTATTTTTGTTGACTACCACTGTTTTGGCAGCATCTCAGAAGAATATTGGGTCAATCCATTTAGGTTACGATGGAAAACAGTATTCAGCAAGCAATTTCCTACGCAGTGTTTGTGATCTGAATTCTGAAACTGCAGAGAATTAATGAACTACTGCACAGCCTATAAAGATGTACGTAGATTACAAGCCCTTTTGATGATCCTTTTGTCSCTTGACATACATCAAACCTCAAATGTATTTGACAACCAGAAAATGTCTGTCACAAGATTGAGTAAATCACACAGCCATGTGACATCCCTTTTTTGTGTAGACTAATTCTGAAAGCTTTAGGGGGAATCTAAAGTCAAGATGGCCTCAAACCTGTTCTAGGATGACTCTGCAACCTTTTTACAGCTTGTGTACTCACCTACTCGGCCATAGCATCCAGAAGGAAGTGCTATTTGAATGTCTGTTTTCACTACAGCCTTTTCCATTGGTGGTATCACACAGTCATAAGCACTGTAAGGAAAGAAATACTAGTTTATAGGGAGTATTTTAAAGATTTCCTTTACTATAACCTAAGGTATAAAATTACCCAGAATTAATCTGCCTGGGAATTTATACAACAAATATTTACAGATTTGCAAATTCTAATGCAGATCCTAAAACACAAGATGTTCCTATTCTGATGGTGCTAGTTTAAGATTCCAGAAGTGTCCTTTGAACAGTGATCCAACTCRTCTCCAGCGAAAACTCCTGCAATTGCTAGCTTTAAATGTTTTTTAATTGGTAAGATAGGCAAAAATTACAAAAAGTTTAACTTTAAAGTAGCCATTAGGTGAACGTGGTTGTGCCTTTTTTTGTGCAAAAAGCAGATAATATGCTCTGATTAAGCTTTCTACAGCAGATGAACTAGTTGTAATCAAAATTAATAATCTATTAAATTACCTTCCAAGAAACAAGGTTTTTTTYCTGAGCAGTCTGTCAGTTCATGATTCACATGATTCTCCAGGGAACTCTGAACTACAGAGATTTTAAGAACTTAGCTACCCAATTGGAAGCTTAATGAARGGCAGCGGGGACAAAACTTGTCATATCTTGACCTTGACAGAGAACTGTTTTTTAAACACTAGGAAACACTGAAAGGTTTTCTATACAACAGACTTCTTCCAGGTCTACAGTGCACCTACTGGAACAAGAACAAAAACAAATCTCCTGAGACGAAAAGGATAAAGAGTAAAATGGAATTAAGCCTGGTAAAGTAAATCTTCAGAAAACAAGTCAGAGAGGTAAAGGAATTACAAGGCTGATTATTGTAATACTAAAAAAGGTAATTTGAAAGTAGTGGGAGTAAAGTTGAGATGTAACTAGTGACTTGATCACAGAAGCACTATGCAATCACAATTCTGGCTACAGCTATTCCTGTACATAATGAAARACCATTGAACGGGCGTCATTATAAATTCAAACAAATCTCCAGCTAGAAGCACTATCAAACTGCCACAACACCCTTTGGCAGGCAGCACCCCAGAGCCAAGAGGAAAGCAGAAAAGCCCAATCCTGGCAGGAGGGCTCACGTGCGCTACCATTTTCTCCTTTCAACAGGAACGCACCTGGCCAATCTGGGCACCAACAGCAATTCTGGATGGACTTTTAGCCAACGACTGCATCTCTGCCTCATGAAATCAATGCTGTATAGCATGGCTGGACCACAAATAGCCGTAAATGGTCAGAGACGGAGGAAAAGGAGCTACGACTAAGTGAGCTCTGGCCTCCTCGCCTGCATGGCCGAGCCTGACCGSGGGCTCAGCTAGGCAAGAGGTCGCGGGGCCATCTCAGCCGCCAGAGCCCCGCGCCCAGGGCTCGCCGAGCGGGCGGCATCGAGCGAGCGTTTCCATCTCGGGTGCTGTACCCTCACCCTCCCTCCCTCACCTGTACAGATCGTAGCCCGCAGCCCGCGCGGAGCCCCTGGAGGGGGCGAAGGCGTTCTCGGACAGCTTGGTGAAGCGGAGCCGCGCAGAGCCCTCCGTGGGCCCCGAGCCCTTCTGCCTCTTGCTCGGGGACGGCAGCGGCACGGCCTCGGAGGCGGGCATGTCTGAGGGAGCGGGAGAGACGCTGTGAGGGACGGCCARCCGCGCGCCAAAAAACCCGCCAAAACGCGGTACAGCCTATGGGGGCGGGAACAGGGGGGGAAACCGGCCCGTGCGCGGCCTCTCCGTGCGCGCCGCAACCCCCATTCCCCCCTCGGTGAGAATGGCCTCGCCCAGCTCCTCCGGGGCGCCCCGCGCCCGCACTGGGGTCCCGCCCCGTGTGCCAGACCGGACTCGCCCCTCTCCCACAGCCGCAGCTCCCGGTCGCGGCCGTGCGGGCCCCGAGGGGGACAGAGCAGGCCCCTGGTGCGGCTGGGCAGCGAGTGTCCTCCCCAGAGCCCCCGAGGGCCGCGGGCTGGATAGCGTGTGCTCTCCCACARGTTCCCCACTGCCCCTTACAGCGCCCGCGGGGGTTCAGGAGCCACCGGAGGCCCCGGCGCAGCATAGCGCTGCCGCCGCCGTGTGGGGAGCGCACCGTGACCGCCCGCCCGGTGCTCCCCGCCGCGGTCCGCATCGCTCATGGGGCGCGGGGAGAGGTGCCGATGCCCCGTTCTCCCCCAGGCCGGGCTCTGCCTGCCGGCGCAGCCCCTCCGGCAGCGGCCCGGCCCGCGGCGTTCCTCGGGATGCGGCGGCGGSGCTGCCGCGGGATGGCGGGCGGACCCCGCGGGACGCTCCTCGTTGCCGGGGGACGCGATTGCGGCTGCACGGGCGGGCGGGGCCGGGGCCGGGGCCGGCGCGGGGAGTGCGGGAGGGCACGGTTCCCTCAGAGGGGCCGGGGGGCCGACCCCGTTCCCGCATCGCACAGCCCGAGCACAGCGGCCTGCCCCGCGGCCTGCAAGCATCCCCTGTCCGCCCACAGTCACAGGGCGCTTGGGGCTGGGAGGGACCTCTGGAGAGCATCCAGTCTARTCCTGCTGTTAAAGCACATCATCTTAGAGCGGGTCTGCACACAGTAATGGCAGAGACTTCTTCAGAAATGGTCAGGCCATGACAGAAGCGTTTGCCTTATGAAAAGAGAAGAATTCTTGATGATCCAGTAGATGGGAAAAGCTGTCAATGCTTGGCCTGCCCTGTTCTTGTGTCTCAGAGCAGAAGACTCACGATTTCATTGTTTGTAATACTCTGTCCTTTTGCCGTCCAATCTATTATGTAATTTCCCCCTGTATCTATATATTTTTAACTACCTATCTATATATATTGTGTAGGACATAACTATATCCCTAGTAATAGGGATTTTCCTGATTTCTGCTGTGGGCTGAAAAGGCTATCCCATTGCATTCATAGTTTTAAAACTGTCTCTGGTGAGACTAATGAAGGTGTTTGTCTCTCTGCAAAATAGCAACAGACTATTGGATTCTTTTTGCTGGTCTAAATTTGTCAACAATTCTTTGTGATTTAAAAAAAAAAAAACAACAACCCAGTTAAGTGTATGTGATTATCTCCTTGCTATTTACATTTTTTAGGTGCAGMCAGATGGCAGTGAAACCTTTACTACACATTGCAGTTTAGTTGTGAAAGGCATTTTTTTTTAAGACTGTCCCAGTTTGGGTTTTATTTTGTTCCTCTTCAGTCTAAATAGTATGCACTATTTGAAAGAGAACGTGTATATAACACAGACCCATGTGAAAAAACTACTTAAAATGTTTTATCKCTTCTGACGTAAGTGATCAAAAAACCCAAGATTATAGGAATTGAAGTTTTATCAAACTAATACCTTATTGTAAATGCTTATTTGTGTAAACAGGACTTTATAGTGTTTACAACTGCATCCCTCATTGTAGTGTAGACAAGGACCAATTTTATGAATGGCCAGGCTTGGTGAGGCAGGCTGGGGTCTAAACTGTGTTTAAGGTAGCCTGGAAGCCCCTGCATAATAGAGAGGAGGAGTCAACCAAAAATATTATTAAGGAGAAGGGTCTCTGCTGAATGACATGTGTTTTTTTCCCCAGATCTTTAAAAGGGAAGAAAACCACCCCAACTTTATGCCTGAAGCCTGGGCGAGTTTACCTTTGTGCCTGGAAATGCATTGGTGGCTCTGCAGAGTCAGTCTTCCTGCTTTCTTGATTCCTGTTAMCTGTGGACATGTCTCTTGCTTGAAAACTAGAGTTGCTGAAATTGCTTTTGCCATAAAGGTCTTGAAATACCACATGGAATTAGAGAAAAAATGAGAAATGTCTAGGTTTTCTGAGAAKTAGTATTGCCTAGTCAGAAAAGCTTTTGGTAGGACTTTTCAAAGATGTAATCAGAATTTCAGAGGTTTAAGATTGATCAAATTTCCTAGGCAGGTGGGTGGAGCTTTGTGATTGTGAAGATTGAGTGGAAACTTATTTGCGTGTGAAGTAGGATAGCAACATGCTTTTTGTAGTGTAGTTGCAGTTGTTTCTCCTTACTTACAATGCAGTGCCTTTTTGTTTAGGTAGCTTTTCTATTTGCCCTGTTGGATAGCTGATTTAAAAATAAACCAKCTTCTCAAAAATAATCTCTGTTAGGGACTGAAAAACCTAGCAAAAGGCACATTAGAAGGATGCTGTTCTGGACTACGGGTGCATAATCTGGACTGTGCTGTAGGGGTATGTAATCAAGGTGAACAATTTGCCAGTGGTTGTAAAAAGATTTAAGGAAAGTATAGATTGAACTATGATGAAATGCCTTCTGTGAAACCTGTTGGAGCTCCACTAAACATTAGGAGGGAAGGGTAAGATTCACTGATGAGAGGAACAATATGGATCATTCTAACAGGCCCTTAGGCATAAGCTTAGCTGTGCAGGATGCCTGGGCTTTTGAAGAAAATTCAAAATATTCTTTGTTCTTGCTTCATAGCAATGATATTTTCACACTTTAATGTCCCTGGTCACCTTACATTTTCTTGCTTTTGTTGTGGCTGATCAAATCAAACCTAAATTATATAAACTTACAGAATTGATAGTGTGATATAAGCTAAAAATTTCTAGACAGTGTTGGAGCTGTATTTCTTCCTAGAGATGTCAAGCATGTAATTAAAGTTTAGTTACTAACTTGATGATAAAATTCAGCAGTCATTTTATGCATAACTTATACAAAAGTGTCTCTTACAGAGTTGGAAATGAGGTAGGAAGACTTAACAAAATATTGCAATCTCAGTTACAATTTAAAATAGTCCATAATCAGTATGCTCTCCAAATTGGTCCACATACATTCAGAAATCATGGTGAGARCAGGAAATAGAAACTGCTAGGCAAATACTTTGTCTAAATTACTTGTGAATTTGTGGAAATAACACCTTCAGGTAGTTAAGTGCTCTTGCATCCTGAGTTTATCCCATTACAGTTTATCCCTGTTGTGTGGTTACGTCTTCTAATTAATCACTGTAGTCCAAACGAAATTTTACAGAAATGTGTATGTGTACTTACTGTTTGATGACTGTTTATTTAGAAAGGTACCTCTTGGGATTTGTTTTTGCAATGGCCACAGCAGTGTGTTTATGAGAGAGCAGTGTGAATAGTACTGAAAGTTCCATTGCTGGTTCATTTAGTGCTCATTTTCTTTTTGGATCTGTTTAGGTCCCTCAGGAAAGTTTGGGTCAATGTTCTCTATAGATTAAGAGTTACAGTACTTGGGAATATTTAGGAAACAATCCCCAGTCACATACTTAATTAAAAGGCTTAACAGATGTATAATTCCTCCAGGTCCTTGTGTAGATTGTGATAAGAAACACACAGAAGCCTAAGTGGAGCCTCCCTAAAAGCTCTTGTTTCTTGGCATTGGCTGGGTACCATTCAGATTGTATCTCTGTGGTTTGTGAAGTGAGGTGGAAAGRATGGTGACCATTACAATTCTAGAAGGAACTGGGAGGACTTGGCAGCCTGTAACAAGCTCCAGTTTCACTGCTGACATCACTGTGAAGGATGAGAACAATCCCCTGTTTTGCAGATGTAGAATGTGAGCTTGGGTTTGTTCAGAGTTGTGCAGGAAGTCTGGTATAGGGAGGAAACTTTGGTGTAATGCAGTTAGGTTGTAAAATGATCCTTCAGTCTGGTTGTGAATGTATAAGAWGCAAAGGAAGAACATTATGAGAAAATATCAATATTTAATATCCTGCCTTTAATAGATGGAGAAAATAAAGMATGGATTACTGGGCTACATTAACATGTTCTGCTGAATTGCTGCTGTTGAACTGAGAAAAAAATATGAATATCAAATGTTTGTCATTTTTGGAGATGGAGTGCTAGATCCACCGCAAGTTAAATTCTAATAATTCAAGCGAGATGGAAGCTGAGGCCTGCTTTCAAATATAAATCTAGTGAAATTCAGGGTTYCTTGGCTTTCATGAGGCTTAGATGTCAGTTGATCTCTGCAAAGGAGTTTCAGGACTACAGAAAATAAATTAGCCATGTTCCTTGATGGTCTTTAATTTACATAATGCTTATACATAGGATATAGCTTTACCCATTAAAAAGAGAAGCTGCTTTTCTTGACAGCTGAAATTATAAAGTACCATAATGTTGCAGAGCAGAAAATAGAAAAATTACACAACTTAAAGGATTGCCTTTATTTTAAGTTAGTGTATAATTAATATTATTTAGAAAGTGAAAAAATAAGAGAAATCTTTTACATAAATCAAAAAATAAGGCATTCAACTCAGCAAATGAGTTTTTGTTGTTTTCRAATCACATAAATCACTGTACATACTATCCCAAAGTATAATGCCAGATTGTATTAACCCTAATACTCATAGCAAAAATTGTCAGAATATTTGGTGTCTTACTAATTGTTTGTGAAATTTACTTGCCACGTGTATTTCTTTCAATCACACATTCCATTGCATGTCAGAGCTTGTAAATGCATTATCAAATCTTCTAATAGAGTCCATATTTTCATATATCTAAATTTTTTTGTTTGTCACTAAATTAGAAGCATTTGAATTAATTTAAATTAGCAGAACAATTTAAGTAAAAGCATCTGCTGTAGGCAATATTACAATCAAAAAGCATTACATGTATTCTACTTGCATTCTATCAGTTTATGACTTACACTGGATGGATGCCATACCGGTTTTTTGTCTCACAAGTTGATGTATTTCATTTTAATCCTACTGTATTAGCAACTAGGATACTGCAATTTGAAATAATTATTTGTAGATTTAATGCTTTTGTATTATAGCAGTTAATTTTGGCTTTCTAGGATAAATACCAAAACTTTTTGAATACCTTATAAAGTCAGAAGGATTTCTTCTTTGTGTGGTCAAAATATCATATGACATATGGGTAGATTTTCTTTCTTTTGCCTGTACTGGAGTGTAACACCATCAGGGACCATTGACATTTTTTGTCTTAATTCTTTTCTGTGTTGCTTTGGGTTTTTGAAAAATTTCTGTCATTCTATAGAGTTTTAGATTTATATTGAGTGTGTTCTTGATAAACCATTGCCATTAGAAATTCAGATGTTGGAACCAAGCAAGGCATATTCTAGGCACTGATGTTTCTCTAAGAATAGAAAGTCAGTACATTTTTGTGGTTGCCTCTGACCATTAACACTGGAGGAAGATTCTTGGAGAGAATTTCTAGCCAAGCCATGTACAGGTAATCAGACACTGCTCCTTTTCTTGCCACAGGGAGGCTCCTGTTTAGGCAGAGGGAAAAATAAAATTATCATTATGAAGGCAGGGGTAGCCCAAGCTTCTCACTAAATAATAAGTAGAGAACATCAGCTGTTCATATACAACTCTGATATAATTAGAATACATGATTAATTKAATATCATAAAGCAAAAAAATACCATTAGGCCTTAATTTGCAAATCTAGCTCACCCTGTAGTACTGAACATGAATTGTTTGTGATTGTAACCTTAAACTGGCAAAGAGTATTTTCGGAGTCATAAAATGCATACATAATATGATTTTAAAAAAGGATAAAAATACAGCACATGCACAGTTTTGCAGTCCATCAGCCTATTTTCTGATCTGCAATTACTGTGAGTTGGGAATTTAAAGTGTGGGTCAATTTATGGCAAGTATTACATGATCATGCCTTTTTTTTGAGATGGAATTAATAGAACTATAGAGGTTTATCTATGCATCACAAGTGCAAGCTAATTTATTGAAGATGTGTATAAAAATGTGTCTCTAAATATAAATTGATTCTGGAAAGGAATTTTTTGGGCTTTATTGGTGGCCTCTTTTCCTTTATACAATTGYGTGATCACCAGGAAAGATTCATATTCAGTGTAGTCTCAGAGAGCCATCAATCCAGATGCAAGTCCTTCAGAAGGTACTTRAAAGATTACTTTTGTGCTCAATGAATTAGCACAAGGGTTTTTGTTGCTCCAGTTCAGGATGGCATTACATGTTATTCTTAGAGTTAGAATCAAAAATCTTGCAACTCACAGGACAATGATGTTGGCTGCTCTCGAATGCTCTTGTAAGAGTTCATTCAGACGGACTTGACGGTAACTCTGATTAAAACAACAGGAARAGAAAAAATCAGTTAGGTCATTGATCCTCAGTTCTGGTGTCTTTTGGACTTCTGCCCGCCCTCTTGCCTGCAAGATTTTCTGCTGTTGCTTTGGCAGCACTGGAAGCCACCTCTGCTCTGGGGTCCAGAGTCATAGCAATGGCAAAATAGGAGACTAAGCCACACTTTTTGATTCGTATAGTTACATTAGGGTCAGAGTTGTTTGCCCCTGTGCAAGGTTTCCTGGGGATAGGGATTATTTTTGTACTGTGCTTACTTTATGGTCAACCTCAGGCCCTCAAAGTTTTTGTATTTTAACAAGTCACAGGGAACAAGAGACCAGGGCAGGTTTGTGTAAGATAGATGTATCTTAACTGATCTTGTAAATTATTTTCTCCTTCCATGGAAAGTAAAAAGCTGTTTTTTTTCTCCATTCTGTCCTTAAATTTTCCTTCTGTACAGAATTTTCAGTGTTCTTTTACACMTATTATGGGTTAGAATCCTCATAATTTAGCCAGTTGCTTCATGAGAATCATCCTGTAACATCACCCTTTATCTGTGCTGCCAGGTTTTTTTCAGGTGAATTGTAAATGTGTTCTAATGTCCTCTGTAAAATTCCCAGAACTGCCTTACTTCTGAAGATAAGGGGCATATCTTTCCAGATGTGTAAGCTAAACCTTTTGTTGCTGTTCTTGTTTTACAGTATAATTTGGCATTTTCATATTGCTGACACTTTTCAACCTATGGTTTTTTTTCTGGTTCCTAAGTGATGTAGAGAAGACCAAGCTTAATTATGTTCTTTTTCTATTGTGTCCTCCCTGGTTCTGYACACAAGTGTCTGTGATTATATTCCTGTTGTCTTTTATACTGAGATGTTTTAAGGGTTCTGACTCTCAATTTTTGATGAAATGGTGAGAGTAATTCTAAAGTTTTCTGCCCRTAGCTGACTACTATAACCTTATGCTGGTTATCAGCTCCATGARAAGGGTAATACAGTGAGCAGTCAATCTGCTCACAGCTGCTGCAGTCAGTAGTATAGTGTCTTATCTTCAATCATCATTGATTTCTGCTTATGTTARTATATCAGGCTGTGACTTCTGGCAGTTCTGAGCTCAGAGTTGCAATCCTTGCTCTGCTGAGGTTGTTATCAGCACCATAAAGTGAAGATAAGTAAACATCCAGTGTACTCAGGYTAATTCCACAGGAACCATAACTAAAATTGCTAGATTAATTCTCTCTGAGTTACAGGACAATTTGTCTCTTAAGGGTGAAAGAGTTTGCAGTATTCTTGTGTCACCGGCCTGATGAAGCCTGGTGGTTCATTGGTCAAAAAGGTATTTTTCCAGCAAATTTAAAGAGCAGACTGGGCTCCTGTTCACCCAGTGGATCAGCCAGCATCAGCTTTGAAGTTCCYCTGAACTGCCAGAGACCTCCTGCATGGTATACTGGTATACTGGTTTAGTCTTCACTGTACTATTGAGGTAAGAGTTCATGCTCAACCTTGCCTTCAGAGAAATTTCTAGCCTTAGTTGAAATGTCTGGATTCAGTTCTAAATTGCACAAAATGTTGAATGTTTGRAACTGCACCCTTTAGGAGATTCAAACTCCAAAACAGTGGAGCCATTTAATAAATCTCTCAGCAGATCCAATTAGCTCAGCCTCAGTGCAGCACCCGTGGCTTCTGGTTCAGAGGTGGTTTTCATCTGGCTGGCTTTGATGTGGGCAGAGCCTGTCATCAGCCTGGAAAAYACTGTGTAAACATGCCAAGGTCTGAGAGAGCTCAATGATGCAATCATAACACACCTCTGCAGCGTTTACAATATAAATCCAATCTGTAAATATCAAATACAGGTTTGTACATGCCATGTTTCTAATGCCATATCAGTTATTTCACATTTTCCTGCTAATCACTTCAAACATCTGGAGGGTAAGAAAAGGTACATATRTAAAAAGGAAGGTGAGGCTTTACCTTCTCCTTGAATGCTTCCAGCTCTGCATCTGTAATTTTCCATGGAGCCTCTCTCTTTAATTTCTCAGCAGTTGTTATATCTTTGCAGCTTTCGTGGAGGCGATATGGTTCAATCATCTCTTCAAAGAATTTCCAGCTGAAACGGAAATTACAATGGAGGTCTTGCTGCAGGGTATGAACTYGCTAACTTATTTCACAGTAGCTGTGTATGACAGGCCTCACTGATAATAATTATAGCTGAAAAACGTGCAAAATCTTTAACTATTCTTCACTACATTGTGCCCCAAGTTATATCTGTGCCACTTCTGTATGTTTGGATTATTTGAGGATACTTTAAAGGTTATTTGAGGATAATTAAACACTGCATTTAGCTGAGAATTTTCTGCATTGTCCTGGTTCTAGAGAAAATACTGGAATGGGTTTTACAGTAACTCCAAACTGCAGTATAGTGGTTACTAATATTAACAATGAATGTGAGTCTCCTCATGAATACTGAGTTTTTTACTATTTCAGCACTGGCTGGACCGATCATCTTGCTGATACAGTTTTACTGATGGTTTTAATGAAATGGATAAATAGATTATACAAATTGCTTGTGACAAGGGGCTGAAGGAGACATTGTAGGGTTTTCTCTATATGTGGACTCAGAATTATGTTCAGATTTTCTCTCTAAATTTCAAGTTGTTTCTTGAATTTTGAAGT
This sequence comes from Malurus melanocephalus, assembly GCF_030028575.1. Lineage (NCBI taxonomy): Eukaryota > Metazoa > Chordata > Aves > Passeriformes > Maluridae > Malurus > Malurus melanocephalus. The sequence goes on along the minus strand of NW_026623348.1, from coordinate 1,224,419 downwards.
GTTTTCTTCTGGAGAGCCTTATTGTCCTTTTGTACTTCCTTGCTTGCCCATTGTTGAAAGTTTCTACCATCCCACAGAAAACTCAGGGAGTTTCTTTTGTATGGATGGGAGTATTTCTCTGAGCACTTTGTGCTAACAGGCCTCACTGTGATGTGAAATGGGAGACTGGGCACAGGCTGGACTCAGCTCTGTCTGGGAAGCCAAGAGATGGGTTAAAGGCCCTGATAGTGTTTAGTGTTGCTAAGTTGTCAGAGTTTGTCAACATCCTTATTGTCTGTTTCAATATGTAAAATAGTGATAATCCTCTTACTATTATTGAAATAGATGGGATGCCAGCTGGAAGAGAGATACAATGGTCTGTCTAGCAAGTGTCTGGCATAATATTCACTTGTTCAGTTCAGATAGTGATGATGCAGCAAATGTATGTGTTTTATATGTTAATGTCAGATCTGAATTCTTTTTTATAGCTTTTATTTATGTAAAACCACTGTATTGTACCGGAAGGAAAAAAAGTATTCTGCACAGTTTTTTATATAATTAAAATGTATTACCTGAGAGACCAAGAGGGCACTAAAAGGGGACTTTGGATGTCTAGTAATAAAATCTTTATATTCTTTAGTTGTATTTCTTCAGTCAAAATCTCCAATGGTCCATAGTAACACTGATGAATCTAAGATTGTTTCTGCCAAGTTTCGTGTGTGTGTAGAGATGGGACACAAAAGGATTAAGAGCCTAACCTGGAATTGGGCTTGAACTCAGAGGGAAGGCTTTGGTTGGAGTAAGGGATGGGATGGAAGAGAGTATAGCAAGATCAGCACGTTTTCAGAAGAATTGTAAGACTAAGAGCAGTACTGTAAATTGAGATTAGGATTCAATTGTTCCCGGAAAACATCCTACTATATACTTGTGACTGCATAAGCAGAATAAATACATGATTTCTCTGGAGATATGTTTTAGAGGGCAAGGTTAAGTTTTGGTGGTTTGGATTTTTGTTTTTCTACTAACACAGTAGAAGGTGGAGCTTTTTGAGCACTGTTTTACTGACTTCCTAACCTCTGTCTAAGACCATTAATTCTGTAGATGAGTTAATTTTTAAAATATTGAGCCTTCATTATATCTGAGTGATAGGGGAGTATTATAATATCCTCATGGGAGAGAGTAAGTATGTTTGTGTTTGACCAGAAAAATGTTACAAATTTGTTGTAAAACCCAGAAGGCTGAGTTGACAGTGATGGTAAGTTTTCAGGAGAACTGTGACTGACTGGAGTCTATTGCAACCGAAATAAATATGAAAAGTTATCATAATGTGTCTGTTAAATTTAGTGGGTGATACGTATGGTGTCTAATTAGTCTTTGCAACATAAAGAAAAAGACTACACATGGTTTTGACCCTTTAAGCTGTGATTGTTAAAAGGTTTTTTTCTTTTTCTTGCTCTTGATACTTAGAAAATTATTACAATTTAGTGACAATGTTATTTTCTGTGGTGTGTTTTGTCTTTTTGTTTTTAATGTTCAGCATAAAAGAAAAAGCTCTAGATAAAGGCTGGCTGCTAAATAATGAATTTTGATAATGCTTCTTACCTCTCTTTGTTGGGCTTTATATTGATATCACAAATGATATTAATATCAGCAAATTTTATTCTGAATTTGCTTAGGAGTGAAGCCATCCTGAAAACAAAAGAGAGAATATTTTATCATTGTATTTTTGAGTATCTTGTATCAAAGAACAAATGAGTTAGACAATTGCATTTTATATCTTATCTTAAACTATATGACAAATTACTGTAAATGCTTTAGTGTTTCAATTTCCAATTACAGAACTGGATTAATGTGATTGCTGTAGCATAATTCATTTAACTGATGATCAATGAAAATCACAAGAAAATGAAAATTAATAGCAGACAGAGGGCAGAGTATTTCCATTTTGGGAAAACAATGATACTTTAGGTATTTGCAAAGACTTGAGTTATAAAGGAAGAATATTTAATATACAGTAGGTCAGAATTCTCTAATGCATACAGAAAGCTTCTATTATTCTGTTACTGTCAGAATGCTGTGCATGGAGTTTGTACGATACCAGTAGTGTATGTGTTGGTGAAAATTTGGTTCAGAAGGTTGGTGTGCAATAAAGAATCTTTCTCATCTCTTTCATTTATGAATTTTTATTGATCTACTCACATATTGTCTTTACACATGTTCATAAAAGAAAGTACTTTGCTTTATTGCTCCAGTTGGCAGAAGGAATAGTTTATAGCTTTTTGTGTGTTTGTACTGAGGTTAGAGAGGTTTAATTAAGCAAAACAGTTTTGCCTTTGTTTGAACCATGGTTGGGATGTTATGGTTCTTCCCCACACCTTCTTCTCCCACTTTCTTTTTTGTTTCTTTTTTCTTTTTTTCGGTATGTAAGCTTTGGATTTTGAAAAGGTCAGATAGTTCCTAGCAGCAAACCATGGTAGAAATACATTTTTGTTTATGACCTGAGAGTTTACTCTTCTTTTATATATATATATATATATATATGTAAGAAAAACATACCCCTTGTATTTGTATAAATCTTGATGTCCCTTGGGGCAATCCTTGTTTCGAAAGTAAAGAGCAAAATGTCAACTTCTGTGGAAAGGTTTTAATATTTGGGGAATTACATGCTAGTAATGGTCCAGTTAAATTTGACTTCTGAATTTGAAATACGTGGCTGAAATTGTACTTGGATTTTGCATTAGATCTACCTAGGGAATGGAGGAGCCATCCAGTTTGGATTTGTCTCTTTGAAGGCTTTTGCATATGGCAGGTAGATCATGTTTTGAGAAAAGATGGTGTTTAGGTAGCAATACAGACAAATCCTGTTTCCTTGGGGACAAACTGGGTCATTATCAGCTGTCCTGATCGTGCTGTTTACTCTGGCCTTTGTGGGACAAGCAGTGGATGCAGGTGTCAGACATGCCTCTGTGAAATCTGTCATGTTTTGACAAATCCCTTTTGGTGTCAAAACTTCCTGCTTCCAGCAAAATTTGGTGATTAGAGGGTCTAGATTCAGGAGCCTGGTTGCAGTCCTGGTTGCAGCCAGGATTGGGCAGACTCTGGACAGGAAGCAGAGAACTCTTCCCCACAGTCCTTGAGCAGCTCTAAGGCTTTCTTTTACCCAATTACACAAATAGTTTGTACAAACATTTGTGGATCTCTTCTACAGAAGTACATGAACTTTAGGGTAATGTTTAAAATTGACTGACCACATTGGAGTAAAGTTTGCTTTATGTTTTCTCTTGATTTCAGGGAACATCTTATGGCACCTGTCTTTCCAAGGCACTGTGTTCTAATCCTTGTAAAGCTAATGATTCTAACTCCTGTCCTTGAACCCCTCTCACTTGTTTGCCCCTGGAGTATTGACTGAAGATGATGTTTTTAACTGTCTACATGGTGCTTCTGCTCTTTGTTAAGCAGTCACTGACTTTCATCCCACTGATGGTGAAATGGCTGTGCCTCCAGTGTGTAAAGTGCTGTGAAAGGAAAGGTCCTACATACAGTGATTATAAAAAATAAGTTTATATCAGTACTTTCATTTGCTCAAAGGCATATGATGATTATGAAATCTGGACTTTTTTTAAAATGCTGAGTAAAATCAACTTGGCCTTAAAGTTGATTAACTTTTTAACTTCCTTATATTTTACCACAGTTAATCACATTTATGTGAATTATCTGGCTATACTATGTGCATTTGAGAGCTTCATATGCAATTTCACTTGCTGCTACCTGGACAATCTTATGTAAATCCCATAAAAGTAATTATATTCTCATTACAGAGTGCAGACTGCTCTTCTCAGAGAAGGCAATATGAGCTATTAATGRGGAAAAGTGCTGGATGTGAGTTTCCTTTGGTAATCACCATTTGCAGAGCCTTGAGGGCTATGCCRTAAGTTCAACACATTTCAATCAAGAACTTTTTTTTTTTATGCTGCCCACAGTGCAACAAACCAGTTGTGCTGAAGAAGTTCCACTTTCCTGCTGTATATGCATTATATTCAGCATCAATTCAAACTCTTTAAACAATGAGAAAAGTAAAGGTGTATTTACACTAGTTTTTCCTCTTCAATCCTATTGACTTTTCCTCCAGTGAAGATCCTTAATTTACAGTTCTTCCACTTCTTCCTGATAGTTAGAATGTAGGGAATTARGATTGTTAGACCTGGAAGAACATATAAAATTGGAGGGATATCAGATTAGTGCATTGTATAGTAAAAAAAAATAATTTATCTTTTACTTCAGCAGTGTTAGAMATAATTTTAAAACCTTACAGTCTGATATAAAATTGACTATGCAAGCTTAACAGAAGCCAGTTTTATGCAAATTCCCAAGTTGATTTTTRTATTTGGTAACAGAGAAATCTCTCTCCCTGTGGTTCCTACTCAAATTCCTTACCTCCATCATCGAACAGCCACCAAATGTCAATTGTACCTTTTCCTTGCTTCTTTTTAAATTGAGTGCTGGCTTCTAGCAGCTTCTGATTGAATTCACCCACATGCATTGACTGTATGGTGTTAATGGTGCTCTCTGTAATAAGAAAGAAAAAAATTTGGAAGGATGTCTGATAAGTGAGGCAATAAGTAGTTTAAGGGAGCCAAATGGAGGGAAAGCTTCAGGAAAATGTACTGTTTCTAACATAATTTCTGTACTTGAAATCTGAAAAAAAAGGTACAGAGTAGATGCTTTGGACTTATAATGTTCTAATATACACAGAAACCAAAGCTTGTGTTATTACATTGTCACTAGATCATAACATCTTGAAAAAGGCTACCTGATTATTTGTTCTCTGTCTCTTTTTAGTTGATGTAAAATTCACTGGGGCCTTAAAATGCAACTGGGAAATATCTGATGGATTTWAGAAGTAAATGTGTCATTTTGCATAGTTTACAAGCTCAGGTGTCTTGTAAAATACAGAGCTCCCTGAAAGGCACAGTCACAGGGGATGAAATGAGCTGATGAGGTACAGGGAGAGCACAGGTGAAGCTGCAAGTCAGAAAACACAAGCACATATGGGTGTTTCCCTGTGCTGACATGGTCACTGCTAATTGGAAATAAATTTTGATTCTTGCTGTTTGCTTGGCTGGCTTTAAAAGGTATAGTCTTGACTCTGTACTGACAATACCTTCTCTCATTCCATCTTGACTCTACTAACAATACCTTCTCTCATTCCACCTTTTGAAGCCTGTGGCTTTGTTATTTCTTCTCTTTCAGTGATTTCAAAGAGATGGTGTCAGAACAATATTCTAAGTGGAACAGAGAGGCTTCTTCAGAGGTTTTACTCTGATCTGCTAGTTCTGAAAATGCTTTGTTTGGTTTTCCTCTGTTTCTGAAGTGTGTGTAGGATAGTTCTAAAGCAGTTACTGGCTTTCCTCTWCAATTCTAGCTAGCATCTCTGCTGGAGGATGCAACAACTCTGGGGAGTATGAACATAAAAATGAAACAGAGAGGCAGGGCTATTTATTACTATAATCTATCTAATATAGAGAGCCCAAATGTGTAATATGTATTTCCTTTATGCCTTTCTCAACTAAATCAAAAAGGGAAGTTGAAACAGGGGTGCACACTCTTGGTGGAATTGTCATAAAAATATATTCTACTGAAAGCTGCGAAATGAGCTGAAGTCTGCCAGCTGAAAAATCATGGCATTTTATGTTCCCAGTCTGTAGATCTTCCAGGTACCTGTGGGAGTTGTGTGCACAGCCAGATGTAATAGTYTCTGCAGGTGAAAACTCTCAAAATTCGGGTCTGCRTACAAGCATGGCTTTGGGTGGGTCATTACCATTACAGCCTAGCAGTTATGAAATRAGACCTTAAGTTGGGTCTGTAGCATTTTACTGTATCTGAAATGTAATGTTGACTTCATCAGCTACACATTTAAGTTATGTGCTAATTAGTGACTTGACAGTATGCGGTGTATGTACTTTCAGTATTTTTACCACCTTCACTTGTGCATTTTTATGAAATTATGCTTAGAATATAGAGCAGTTGTTCTATTTTTACCTGTTTTTCAGCTGTGTACTGTTTGTGTGTGTGCATGTTGAGTAAGTTTGCATGTTCCCTGAATATTGTGCATTTGTTCCAATTTTCTTTAGAGAGGAGAAAAGGCCTCTGCTTAAAAACTTAAAACACCCTATTGAAAAGAAATAAAAATCAAAAAAACCCCAAACCAATATGTTCTGTATTCCTCAAACTTTAATAACTGTGTTCCTTTTTTGACAAGTAGAAGTGAACCTAAGCTGAGCTGAGCAGTTTATCTAGCCAATGAGGGGGGAAATGTTTGTGTTGTAGGTAGTGTGTCCTACGAGCTGAGGATGTCACCGTGCTGCATTACTGGATTGTGGCCACCACAGTTTGCACAAAGGAGGTCCTGTTGCAGGGGCTTCTGTGTGGCTCAGGAGTTTTTGGCTTGGAGTTAAGTCCAGTTTGCATATTGGTGACAGTGCAGTGCATTGAAGAGCTGGGGATAAGTTGTTATTTTGGGACTTACCCTTCTTTGTTTCCTGTTTTGAGATATTGAGTGTGCTGGCTTTTTTGAAGAATCCACAGATGCCCTTTTTTCCTTCTTCAAAATCATTTTCTTTAATGGTGGCTTCCAGAGCCARTCTCTCCTGCTCCAGCTTCTCTAATTCCTCTGTTAATATTTAGAAATAAATAATAGTAGAAAAAAGTAAGAGAACTGGTAACACATTGCTGTCTTTTAAATGAAATCCCTGACTGAATGATATAATTGGTGTTGTGGTACTTTGTAGACAATATGAAGCTCCTGGGACAAAAAACTCTTWAAATGCTTTTTCTTTGCAAATCAGTAGGGAGGAAGAAGCTGAATTCACCTCTGAAAGGCCTACAGAAATACATAATGATCCTGAATAAATGATCATTGTCTGTACTGAAACATTTTTCATGTTTTAATCTTTTAAGCATTTGCTGCAAAGATGTAAGATTAGCTAATCAATTCTGTAAATGTAGTAATACAGAAGAACAATTTCATCTTAGCAATATTAGACTTCTGCTGAGAAAAAGGTACCATGTGTTATTGTGGAATATATTATGGTGAGGTACTAATTAATATGATCCAGGCATTTGCCTGCAGAAAACTTTTTTCATAAGRAAAACTTCTATTTGAGTAATACATGAACTAAGTATGAAGTAAGTTAATTTAAGACATTGTATTAAAAAGTGAAATGAACCCTCACTAGCTAGACATTATTAGCTCTTTTAGCACCCTCAGTTGCCAACAGAAAGAATATACTTTCTTCTACTTTTTAATCAATGACAGTCGTGTGCTTTTTATTATACATGGTGATAGCCACAAACTTAATGGTTACTCAAAACTAAAATTTCAGCTTCTCTGTTGAACAGAATGCTGTATTAAGTATAAGAGAATACAATGATCATTGTWTTCCACTACAAAGACCCTGTATCTGCTTCAAAATATTTCTTTGTATTTGAGGCTTGCCCCCCCCCTTAATTCTTTCTGACTCCTTGTGTCTTAACACTTGAGCATTTGCTCGTTTGTAAGAGTGCCAAGTTGTTTTTCATTGTATTTTTACAGGTGTTCCAATGATTGTGTATTCTGAGCACTAGTTTGACTTGCATCGAAAAGAGACAGGCAGATCTCTCTCAGAAATCACCAGGGGGAGAAGAAAAGCCTGATCCGTTTGGAATTTTTTTTTTTTGAGTCCCTGTAGTTTTGCCCCGTGGGTCTCCATGCACATCAAGCTGCCAGCTCTGAGTGAGTACTCATCTATCCTTGTTCCTCAAAAATGAGTCTCTGGCGCCTTTTAATTCTGCGCGGTGATTTGCTTGGAGGGGTTCCCTCATTTACCTGACCCTTTTGCTTGGAGGG
>NW_026623348.1:1144920-1216410 GCF_030028575.1 Malurus melanocephalus | reverse complement strand
GGCTGCGCTGCCCGGGCCGTTGATTGGGCAGTGATGGGCGAGGGCGGGCAGCAGGCGGCAGCAGAGAGCCGCGGGCCCGGGCAGCGAGTGCGGCACCAGCGCGGCTGTGGCGGGGAGCGCCGGGCCCGGGCTGCCTGCTCCGGGCAAACTGGGGCAATGGGGAGAATTACCCTGCTGAAAACCTAGAGAATGGGTCTGCCTTTGCCACCCAGATGGCATGTGTCCCTAAATAGTTGTGCTGTGGTGGAAGGTTTTCCCTGTCCCCCTGATATGCASTGCTAACCTAAGGGAGAAAGAACAAAAAGGTCAAAGACAGAACTGATGTTTCCTGCGGCTCCCAGATTTTTGCATGGTAGGAACTCTGTGGGACTCAGTTCCACAGAGATGGTACCCAAAGTGCAGCTTGCTGTTTCCTGCCAGTTCCAGAGATACCAGGTAGGCAGAGGGAGGAAAGTGTGCCAAGACCAGATAGGAAACATGCAGCACAATAACTGGTTGCTGTGGCACAATATGATTTTACTGCTTTAGTCTTTRCCTGTGCTGGAAGTACTTTGGGAGTTGAGTCCTCTGGTGTGCAGAGCCCCTTAATGTATGAGGCTTGGACTCTGTCACTGCCAGTGATCAGCAAGGATTTCAGGCAGGATTTAAACTGCACAAGCAAGGACGAACTGTGGAAGTTACAAGTGTAGGAACTATTCTAGAAACCAGATATGACAGAGTGTCAGAGTCCTTCTTATGCTGTGCATCTAACCACCATAGATAGTCAGCTGTCAAGTCATTACATACCTTGAACCTGAAGGACCTGAGATATATCAAATCCTTGGCTAATTCTGACAATAATTACACCGAGCTCAAAATCAAAGGCATCACTGGAAAGAAAGAAAGAAASAGTAAATATGGTTTTGCATAATGCATGTTGATGGGGAAAGCTACTTTGAAAAGATTGRTGAAAGTGTTCACAGGGAGGACAGACTAGGTAAAATTGCAGAAGGAATTKCCCCAGATAAATTTGTAGTACTTATCTTCCCTCCTTTAAAAAAAGGGTATGATTGGACATGGGAACAGACCAACTATTTCTGGTCTTCCAGACAGCACTTTTCTAGAAACTTGGTTGCCATAGGGTAATTTTTTTTCTCGTTTTACTGAGGAAATTACAAAGCTGATGTGGGGTTTGTTGCTCTGTAACTTGCTTCAGCTTTACAAATGAATTTTGGGCAAGCATCTATGAGAAGCCTGTTTCTAAATGACTGTTTCCTAGCTAAATCCCAACTCACAGAGCTGCTGAGCCTTAGGCACACATGAGATTTGAAGCAAAGCTCTTCCTCTGTCTCCTAGGCTTAAAATAAGAATTCCATGATGCTCTCTTATTCCCTTAGTATGTACAGTAGGGTTGTTTTTCTCTGAGCTTCTGCCCACTAAAAAATGGGAAAATACAGTTCTGCAAAAATACTGCTAACAGCAGTGCAGCTTCAGCATTGTCAAGCCACATCAGCTCTGATGGTGCCAGGTATTTGCTAAGCAGATCCTACGAGGTCTGGGAAGCCAATGAGCTTCTTCTGATGGGCCATAACTTCTGCTACAGAGCTAGGATGTGTGAGCCCAGGTTTGTAGGTTTTACCTTACAGCATTTCTATACATCAGGTTCTGTATGGAAATSCTGTATTAATCTGTCTAAGAGGAGTGAAAAAGGAGATGCCAAGCTGACTTACTGTATAATGCCCACGTAGTTTTCAACTTGTGTGGCAGGTGCACTTTTCCAGTCTTTCTTAAATCCAATCACCAGGGTGTTTGGTTTCATTCTACCCAAGCCCGAGGCCTGACAATATTAAAACACTGCTTGAGAAAGGTACACATATATGCTTTTATTGTAAATGAAAAGTAATGGCAAAAGATAATTGAAGTAGTGTTCTGGAGACACTTACAACTAGATTGCATTTCATAAATGCCCTTCATGCTCATACCCATGCAGAAAGCAGAAAGATTAGCTTTAAATCACTTCAACTATAAATGATTTTAGTTGAGAAGTGTAGTTTTGCTAAATTAGCATTCATTTGCATTTCTTCTGACATGCTTTCATTAAAATGGTTCAATAACTTGGAATCAAGAGCRAGTTCAAGAACTGCTTGTATGCTCATTCTAACATAATGGCATAAAGCTTTTATCAGCTTTGGAATACTCAGWAGATGAAGTGGGTTTGAAGTCTCTTAAAACATCTCTGATACACAGAGAAGGCATAGGCTCGTAAGAATTTTTTTTTTTTTTTTGGAAACTGTTGCTGTTTCATTTGCTGTGTTCTCTTTAAAAGATTATCCAAAATCAGTTGAGCATGCTTTATGGATAAAATTATGGTTTATAAACAGGAAAAATAAATGGTTTGTCAAAATCCTAGTTTGCCTTCAAAACTGGTTCTGGATGCTAAAACCTGGGTGAGTAAGGGAAGTCAGATCTAGATTCAGCTAACCAAGTTTTTATAGAAATCTAAATATTCAATGTATTGGGAAGTTTCAGGAGGAGACACACGAAACATCTGCTTGTAAAGTTGTTATACTTGCCAATATTTTACTACTAGCAAACAGAAAATAGGTGAAAACTGTTGGAACCTTGGGTGAGTTTTTTGAGTGGCACTGTTTACGCTGAAATCAGTAATTGTTGCTGATGTCCTTAGGTTACAATAATGATGATAGGATTATCCTTCTGTTTGCTGGAAGGGAATTATTTGGGGTCTAGTAATTGACTTTGCAATAGTGCCTAAGTGGTAATGGAAAAGAAAGGGATTCTCAGACTGTAGCAGTTCTCAGAAACATCAGAAGGATCTCCTACTGAGACAATGTATAAGCCCAAGATGAAGTGTCTTTGTGATGCTTTGATAGAACAAAGGGATCTTTATTAATAGCATTTCATCTTGCTCAATTGTACTGTCCATTCARCAAGCATACAAAGAGCCCTGGTAGGACAGTAATGGGTGACTTACCCAGAGTATTTTAGTCGGTTCCCTACTGTCTCAGTTTGCACTGATGTCTTTTCAGCAGTGTATTTTGTGTGAAGGATATGAATTTTCTCTACATTTTGTCTCAGTACCTATATGTTTAAATATTTATATGTGAGAGAGGGAGGGAGATGGGAAAAATGAAACTAGTGTCTCTGTGCCTTCATTAAGGCCATTTAAAATGGACTGTTGGAAATGATCTGCTGCATTCTTAGAGTAATAGAAAAATATTGCAGACTTTTATTTAAATTACCTTCTTGCTATTTGCAGAAAATGTGTATCACACATTTTCTGTTTCCATTTAGCYAAAACATTCTCAGATACTTAATATGCTGTGTAATACCAAACAATAGAATTGATTTGAAGTGCATCAAGTGTCAGCTGCATAGACATTCATATGTTGCCCTGTAGATGCCTCTCTTTTTTCATAATAGTGTCTTGTTCATTTAGGAGAGAATCAGTCTGCCTTGTCTCATAATTCCATAGCCCAGAACTACATCTTTATGAAATAATCTGTAATAYAATATACACGGACCCCCAGAATGCCCTTTCTGTCTATTACATTATCCATTATATGTAGGGCTTCTTAACAAGTAAATAGTAATGCTTCAYATAAAGAGATGCTTTGATGTAACTCTCTTCTGTGTATTCTGTAAACAAAAMGCTTACTTGAAGTAGACTTTTGACTCCATCTCTGAAGCTGTCAGCTGCCACTGCTGCATAAAAGGCTTTTCTTTTGTTCTTTGTGAGCCAGGCCTGCTTTTTTTCCATGCCACTGTTCATCTCCTTAACACACAGTTTGCGTGGTCCCTGCATGATACAGTAAAATATTGTTAAGAAGGCATTATGTTGTACATCACAGAGTGATTTTGAAGGAGTTACCTAGTTTGCTGTGGGAGCAAATGGAGAGAGTCAGAAAAATACCATTCCAAAAAGGATCCACAGTGATTCAGCCCTTTGAAAAGAACTGTGCTGCAAACATAATTCACATTCTGTTTGGTAGGGCTGAGGCTGTTAGTGCTACTTAAATGCAGTGATTCTGACAGAAATGGACTACTATGGATTGTAACATCTTAAAAAAATCTAAGCTATGATAAAGAATCTCACAGTGAATAAAGGCCCTCCCTGACTTGACTATGTAAAARAGTCTCAGCACATCTAAATATTCATGGTTAAGTTCCTATCTACTGACATAAGAGAAWAGAGTAGATGCAATACAATTAAAATATAACTTCAAAGACTTTAAACTGGCATCAAAATGCCTTTGTTGCCAGTTTTCTTTCAGTGGTCATCACATAATTTAATGGGAAAAAACTTACATGCATATCCAAGTCACAAGACATGGGTATAACTTAAGAAGAATTTGAACCTGGCTGTATGAAGAGCTGGGAATAATAACTTGACCTATGAGRCTGAAGTTTCATTGTGAGTAAGGAGAAGAGAAAAACAAGTTTTGCCTTTCTTCCCTGGGTCTCGAAGGAAAGCACCTGAAGGTGGTTTTGCAATGGCTTGCACAACATGTTTCTGCTGGCCTAGGGGCCAGTCCCACCCGTCTACCGGGTAACACAGTGTCCTCCTCTGCCCCTCCTTTGTATCTGTGTAATGTTTGTGCAATTGTACAAGGAGGCCAGTGAATTTTTAGGCTGAGGTCTAACCATGAAAAACATTTTGCGTGAATGTAGGGAGTAAAGACAGAAATAGTATCTTTTACTAGAAACTCAGACTGTTTAAACCAWCATGCAGCCATAAACTCAGTGACAAGTACATTTTAAATCATCTCTRTGTTCAGTTGCAATCTTTATTTTGCCTATTTCTGGGCTATGTATCACCATGTTCTTGCAATTTCTTGCTGCCTTTTGGAAAAAAAGAATGGAAGATGTTSTCTCTGGCATGGAGTTCCAAAACTTTATGCATAGCTAACAGCGTGTCAGCTTTTAAGGTAAAATGTGCTGGGTGTTACATTTATGGCTGAATAGTCTTGCTATATTTGTTGTGATGTATATTGCAGGGTGCTCTTCAATGTGGTTGCTAGGAATTTTATCATCCACTTTTTGCCACAATTTTGCAATTCATAAAGGTTCATTTAGTCACATTTTTATTACCAAGCAAATTAAATTTCACTTAAGTTGCTGTCCCAACAATTAAAAAGCTTGTACTAACAAAATACATTTTGGGGTTTTTTTGTATAGACAAGAATGAAATCTCAGTTCTCCATAGAAAGTACTAATATTAGAGAAACATGTCTAAGAATTCAGAAAACTGCTGAAACTCAATGTTAGGAAGCTGCATACTCTCAGGATCTTGTTGGGATTCGGTCTATGCTTACTGAATGCAGTGGGAAATCTAACAATAATTATAACAAGGAAGAATTAGGACCATTCACTTTTTATAGATGCATTTGATTTRGGAGGGATCACATGTAGATCTTCTGTACTCCATTTCTGCAATGTGGCAGCATCAAATGAATTATTCCTACACTCCTGTAGAGGCTATTTTGTCTTGGCTGGATTGACTTATCTAGATTCATCAGCCCCATTTAGTGCCATGAGCTGGTTTTTTTTTTCTCCCTCTCAAAATTAAAAGGTCATTGTAATATTTGAAATACTTTTTCTTCCTACACTACAAACCAATCTATTTTTGTTCTGTTCTAACAAGAGACTAGATCTTTATCCTCTAAGATACATCATTTGCTGTGTATTTATATTTAGAAATACATTTTGCTTCTCTCTTTAAATCTCAGAAGAGCATGTTTATCCTCAAAATTAGCATTGTAACAGYTTTGGAGGAACCTCTGCAAAGAAAGCTGAATTACTTGCCAAGCCCCAACTTCGCAAATCAGTGACAAAGCTGAAAACATGGGTAATTTGACTGCCACACAATAACCCTTCAGATTCTGTGTGTTGTGTGGTTTGGTGGTTTTCTGTTTTCTAAGCCTATAATCTTTCCTTGCAATGTTTTGTATTTTGGTTTTTTTTTCCCCAAACCATTTATTTGGTCCATCTACTATGAACCTTGAAATGCATCTCAGTGAGGCATTTACCAGCAGGCTTTGTAGCAGCCAAAGCTTTCGTGTCAAGAATTATGACAGAATTCATTTCTCAGTGCAAATCTCTTTCATGGTGTGCACAGCTGCCAGTCAGCACCAATGGGAACATCGTGTGCTGAGTGAGAGTGGAATGTGTAATGGAGACCTGCAGCCACCCTGGTGCTGGGTTTGCAGATTTGTGTGAGCTGCCCTTACCGTGTACACTTCACAGCAGATACACAGCCCGTTGTTCTTCGTGAAGGTGTGGGTGATGTCTAGCAGAGCAGGCCTGACCATAGGAGCTCCTGTTAATGCTAAGCACTGGGGCCTGGTGAAGAAAAAAGAGGTTGTATATAATTGTCTGATGTACATATTCAGGACAAACCATTATGCTGTTCTCTGGAAATCTTACCTGAAGTTCTTCACRTGGTCTTCTACTGTTGTTAAAGCCAGAGCGCTGTCTAAGGCATTAACAAAGTAAAGAGCCTGCGTAGAGGACCCCCAGTTCACTTCTGCATATATTAAAAATAAATAATGCATGTTAAACCATGAGCTTTTCCCTATATTCTGTTGCAAAAATCAGCAAYGGACATTTGTGTTGTCTCCTTTTGTAAGGAATATTAGTTTTTCTGAACCTTCCAGTTGCTGATACATTAGTGTTGAACAAAACTCTTCGCAGGAGATAGAGGGATTTTGTACATTGCCTTCAGTAAATTTAACCAAGCTTTAAGGTGTTACTTTGCATTAGGGACACTATCAATATACAAGGAAAGGCTAGAAATCCTGAAATGTTTTTGACAACTGCCATGAGATGGGTGTGCTTTCTTATTGCTGGTGATCTATTTACAGGGAGAGAACCACAGACCATCCTAGTGGGTGTGAGAGAGCACAAGATAGGGAGGACAGAAAACAGTRYAGCAAGCACAGAAAAGCAAAACAGACTCTCAGACCAGGTGTTGCTGTCCCAAGCTAACTCTGATGAAAGCACATATATTGCTGGGAAACTTGCCTCTTTTATTTGTTGGTTTTGATTTTTTTTTTCTGCTGCAGAAGTAATTCAGGGGGTTAGCAGTGAAATCTGGACCTGGGTTATGTCCTGGATATGAATAGCCAGACTGTCTAGTCTTGTACAGCACACAGATTTCTGAGGACAGCTCCTGTGAGTTGCTGAGCTACTGCTTTTTCCAGCAGTAAAGTGGGCCCATCAGTCTTGATTTACAGGGGAATTGTAGGGAGGTGCTGGAGGATGATCAGTTCACGAGTAATTCAGCTTGCACTGTTGCTGTGTAATGGGCAGCAGGTTTACATTTTGAGTGAGGACCTTGCATGAGTTAGAGCACTGCAAAATTCAGGTAAGGTTTTGTGCATGGATGGAAAAAAATGGTGAGTGATACTCAAGTAAAGGCCCAAATGTCATGAAAATATAGTGGGAATAAACCAGTCTGTGGAATGTTTACAGAAAACCCTAAAGTGCTTGTTAAACAAGCAGTCGCCAGGCTATCAACTTAATCTATATTATATAAAGTGGAATTTAATGGGATGCTTCAGGCTTCCCTGTAAATAAAGATATCATAGAAAAATAATTTCTAATTCTGTAAGCAGAATTAATTCCTTTAAAATCCAGTCTAGCAGCATAACATATACATGTAATAATAATGGGGTTTGGCCTTACCTGGCTTCTTATAGGTTACATAAATATAGAGGAAGAGCTCAATGGCATAAGTGATGAGAGCTGCCCACCAGTTGATGACAAACATCACCCCACAGCACAGCAAGGCTCCAAAAAGTGACACCCACATRTTATAATATCTGAATGCAGGTCTCCAACCTGTTTAAAGAGAATTGAGGAAATTAGAAGAGCATAAAATATCCTGATAAAATTGTGATCCATGATTTTTGTGCATACAAACTCATGTACAGTTTGTTTCAGGCTCTGTCAGAAGGGGTGGGAGGGATATCTGCAAATTGTCAGGTTTTGTATCAACAGATTTTTTCAGGTGTTGGCTGATGTAGGTTTCAGTTTATAGAATACTGGATCTTACAGGCCTTCTACTACACTCTTTTCTGTTGCTTTGGTCAGCCTGGCTTTGAGTAGCTGTTCTGTTTATATGTGTTTTTGTAAAATTAAAGTTTACTGGTTCAGAATATTTCAGAACAGAAAGAGATTACATGTAACTCCAGGTGATTGGTGATTGTGTGTTTTTGATGCATATACACAGAACTTATTATTGGTAGCTAAACACTTGCTGAGAGGAGTGTTTATCCCAATACTGTAAATGCACCTGTCTTAAACTTGGAAATTGCCTGGTCTCGTGGCAGAAAAATAAAATCATCTGCAATTGACTTTAAAAAGATATTATTCCTGCTGCTCTTCAGCTGCACTACTGATTCCATCCCCTGCTACCAATTAACATGATGAAGCAAACACTGAGCCTTCATGGTTTGCAGGTCTCTGCCAGGTGTTCTACAGAGCAGACTCTATGGAGAGGGGAAAAACACAGAAGATACAAGAGGCTGAGTAACCCTATCTTGGACCATCTTTGTAATGAGGGAATGGGAAGGACCTGCTGTGRAGAAATTTGCTGTCCTGCAGCCTTGCAATTATTACAATCTGTCACTGTGAATTGGCAGAAATTAACTGGAGGAAATGAGAAAAGAAAAATGGCTGCAGTTCTGTCTGAAACGTTAAGTAGTGGYATAGTAGAGTCAGATGCAGATAAAATCTATAGAGGTAATTGTCACTCAGCTSCAAGGTCATGTGGAGCAGATCTGCATTTGTTCAGCTGTTCAKGTAATTAGCAGAAGAGCTCATCTTTTCTGCCCTCTAAACAAATGGTACTGTGCAGATCTATAGGAAGGAAGCTGATGCAGGCATTTATGTCCTTACTGCAGTTTCTTCGTGCTGGAAATCAAAAATGTATTCCTTGCTCCTTGAGTTAAATAATTAATTCATAGAAGCAGGAAATTGTCTTTCCTGTGTGCCAAACTAGTATTGCTCAGCTGATTGACTTTATTCCTGAAGGTGTCASCCCTTCATTCATGAGATGGTGAGAATCATTCTGCTGTGACAATGCACAAGTTTGACAGCCAGAGTGTTYCTTTGCAGCACAAATGTAGAGGGAGGATCTCAAGTTACCCCTGAACAGAACCTCATTATACTTCCCAATTGTGCTTCACAGTTCTGCTTTGAGGCACTGGAGCTGTGCTGGTGCTGTTTGATGGACCTGCTCTTGCTCTACGTGTTCCCTTGCAGGCAGCATCACTCATAGCACGGTGACTGTGCTTGGGAGCCTTCCCCTACATTTCACTGTAGGTTTGGAGRAGGGAATGATGATGACTCCCCACTACAGCTTGTTTATTTAATRTGGCCAGAATTGGCATAAGCTTTTATCCACCCATGTTTTGTGATAGTGAGGGGAAAAATACCACCCCGAGGAGGAGCTTTTTTTGCTCCAGTGAGATCCACCAAAGCCTTTCTCATCCTGGACAGCTGTGGGCAAGTAAGGACTAGAGCCATTATTTTTATCTTTTGGAGATAAATAAAATGCCATCAAATTCAATAAGAGCAGTGAAACATCAGAGCACATAGCTTAGATATTTTACACATATTGCAATTTTCTCTGACATACAGACAAAAACTCGCAGAGTTTATAAGATACTATAAAACCCATATTTAAATTATTGCTGAATGCAAACTCACCTGGAGATTTTGCATATGAGGCATGAAAACAGGAGAAATTAATCAAAGCATATGAAGCCAGGAAGAAATTGGAGATGATGGGAGCAATGGTGTTCAGTTCAGCTGCAAGACACATACACAAGTCAGACAGAGACACCGGTTTCCTGGATTGTTGGCTAGCTTTTTCCCAATGATGCATTAAATCTGAACATTGTCTGCATTAATCATCCAGGGAGAGTTTGGGTATTTGCCTGTCTTACTAATTTAAGGCCACGTTGATACAGCTCCATGAATTATGTCTGWTAATGCTGATTTTAATAACATTATGTGCTATGCAAGGTTATGCTTGATACTGTGATTCAGCATACTGTCTCTTAATGATGAAGATCTAGTGTAAATTTCAGAATTTTAAGTACATAATTGAGAAGATGGATGCATTTAAAAAAATATTTATAGTTAAAATTTATTTGGAATATGAATTCTGTCTACTAGACATCCTGTTTGCTTAGTGTCACTTTGAATTTCAAATCTTGGAAAAACTGATTTAAAAATCCCTACACCAATAAATGTGGTAGCTGGGATTTTCTATCACCRTTGCTGGTAAACTGGAGTTTTCTTYGGAGSTGGCTGGGGAAGGTTGGACAGGATAGGCTTCCTTTATCTCAAAATTACCTCAGAGCTATATGCAATCTAAATTGGAAAGCAGTTTTCAAAGACTGTGACTTTATCTGATAGAGTTCTATGCAGTGCCCTCTTCCAGTAGAGTGAACTGGAATTACAGCTCCTCTGCATCTTGAAAAATGAGGCTGTGGTGGTACTGAGAAGCACTAGAATCCCTGTTGGTTTCTTTTTGCCTTCGTTAGGTATAATGGGATTGTTACCAGGACTTTGAATACACTTGAGTTTATCTCAGAGCTTACCTGACTGGCACTTTTTCAAACCATAGCTACTAATTGTATTAAAGTATCAGTTCGTATACTTTCAGAACATGATATTATAGCAACTGTGAAACATTATACAAACCAATCAAAATGAATGCCATGGCGATCACGAAAGTGAGGATATATCCCCTGATAGGTTCATTGTTTTTTCCGTATCCTTTGGCGAAGAATTCTAGCCCTTTGTAGACGTTGTCCTTGCAAAGAGCCTGATAAGAAAATCAGCACATAATTCTATTAAGCAGCACTTTCTTGCACCAGAAGTCACTGTCTGTGAGTGGCAGCTTGCTAGGCTTTTGCTAAACAAGAGTTAAATCTGTCTTAGTGCTTCAAGTACATCAACTGCTGTGGCACGTGAACATTTAAATAAGGGGATAAGACAATGTGCAATTATGTCATTTTATTGTGGGAAACAGAATCACAGGCATTTGATGCTTATTCAGTGCTTTAAAAGAAAAAGGTAACAAAGTAGCTAAATAAAATCTAAATTGAGAGAAATTGAAGCACAAATCAGTTCCTTGGTGTAATTTATAAAGGTTATYTCTCTGTCCCATGCCCTCTGCTCCCATTCTGTCCACATTGCTGCTGCTCAAACAGCTCCTGGACAGCCTGACAGAGCACCCCTGACAGCACCTGAATCTTATGGTCCTGAGGACTCCTGGTGTTCCTGTGCTTACAGGATGGCTTTCTTGAAGAAGATAAAGAGGTCCTGAAAGTAGCCTTGAAGCTATTTATGACAGGCCATGAGCATCCCCTGCTCCTGCAGCAAAACTGAGCTCTGACCAAAGCAACATTATCTCCCTTGTATGATAAGACCTGTCTATTTATGCTAAAAWTTTTTCTACATATTGTTTTCCCTGCCTCTTCTTCCCACGTGTGTCAGTGTTGCTTAGATATGCATTACATTTGGCACATAGAGTTCAACTTTGTCTTTGAAGTAAGACTGAGTATAAGGAAATGGATAATTTGATTTTACCTGGAAAACTTTGGGTGCGCTGACAAGAGATGCTAGAGCTGATGACAGAGTAGCTGAGAAGATGCCAGCTGTGATGAGAGGACCAAAGCCAGACACCATGCTCATCACCTTTAGAAAAAAAGAAGGTAAAAAGAATAGGCTTGCATTTGGATGCACTTTTTAATGACAAACCTATTGAAGTGCTCTGTTTCTGTGTGTCTCTGCTTTTCATGGTTCTAAATCTAATCTGCTACAAACCAGCGGTGAAGTAGGGAAATACTTTTATTTCTGTTTTAGTTAAAAGCAATGGAGGCATAGCCAATTTTTTATTCAAGTATGCAGCTGTCTGCTGGGGCAGATGAGTACTCTGAGATTTCTTCATTGCCTTTACTAATTGATTGCTGTAAGTAACAGCCTCTACTTGATGAGTAAATAGTCAGCTTGTAGCAGACAAGAAAAWGGAAATGGTAGGAAAAAGCACCAAAGTATGAAATGTAGTTGGAGGCCCTTTGTTTTTGTTTGAGTTTTTGTTTTCCCTGATTATTCAATGTGGCTAAAAATGAGAGAAAATGCCTGATTGTGCTGACATAACTGCKGTGACAGTAGTGATGGTCACTGTCAGGCCTCTCTCAGCCCTCCCTGGGCATTGAGCTGTCCTCTGTGCCTACTGAAGCAAAAGGGTTGTTGGGAAGCACCAGACAAGGAAACCAAAAGATGGATGGATGTGATTGCCAGATGCTTTTTGGTGTGTGGGAGGAAGTTCAGGAAAGAAAGCAGTGAATYCTGAGGATTTGTCAGATGAAGATGTACTGTTTGCTGGCTCTAGTCCGGCAGAGTTAAACGCAAGAAGTGAAACTTTGGCTGTAGGGAGGTGACTGATTTTAAGGGATGTCTTGAGTGTGGGCAGCTGAACTGAGATTGGAGTATGGATGGTAAATGATAAAGAAAGGAAGGGAAAGTAGTCTGTGAAAGGGACAGCATATCCCTTTTAAGGTGGTTACCCAGCCCTGTCATTTAGCAGAGCCAGCTGGGAAAAAAGCAAGTTACTTAAAAGCTACAGATGAGTCGTTGAAAAGCATGTACAGGTGKGTGGTGAATTCGTCTCACTGGCTGTGAAGCACAGGGGCTGAACAGAGATCTAGGAGCTGTGGCTGTCGTGCTGCAGAACTRCTTTACTTTGATGCTTAGCCTAAGCTTTATTTTGAAGAATAAAAATGGCAGACAGTCTCTCTCTGTCCTAGGAGAAAGACTCCATGACTTCTCACTTGATTTTTCACTCGACTATTTTTGGATACTTTTTTTTTTAAGAAGTCAGAGCTCTGGTTTTTGTACTGTGACACARCCCTTTAACAGTGACCACAGCACCCCTGAGGTAAAATCATATCCATGTGTCAAGAGCAGTGAGGTGAGTTGCTCATCTAGCAGGAGTTCCTGAGGTGTCTGTTAAGTCTGTGCTTTCAGTTTGAAGATGTTACAACATCCACTGCTGCAYGGTACTTGTTAAAAGAGGAGATAAAGACCTTACCAAAGTGTTAGAAAGGTAGTGATGGGCAGTATGAAGGTAAATGTGGAATGCAGGGGATTTTTGCCTTTCATCATTTCTACAATTCTTTACTTTTTAAGACAGGAGAGGTTGTCCTGTTGTAGTTAGTTGTCTGCAAATAATAGTTTTGCATATTTGTACTTATATATTCATGTATTGCTTATTACGCTAATATATGCTTATATGATAATGCATATGATCTCATTAAAACCTGAAAATTATTCATCAGCCCGTAGTCACATGGYTGACTTGCACATCTGGAAAAATCATAGCCTAGGCCACAGGCAGATGATCCATTGCAGCTCATTCCAGGTACGATTGTATCATTGACGTTCCCAGTAGCATCTCGTACAACACAGGAGGCTGTGGAAACAATGATGTATTTTTATTTTGCTTCCTTGTGACATTGAAAGAATGTTCTTGCCACACTTTGACTCCTAAACTGCACACCTTTTGTACAACTGCTGCCTGAGAGTCATCCCAAAGAATTTTATGTTGGGCAGGGATTTCTTCCTGTACTGTGACTTAGTTTCTCATGGTGTCTGTGAGCAAATACTTGCTTCTGATACTTGTAAAATAATCAACCACTTGACTGATAAGGATTAGCATATTTCTGAGATTAGAGAACCAGAAGGAGATCAACAATAAATTGACWAACTCAGAAGTCTATTGTCTTCCTGTCACAATTTTGACATGTGCCAATCTTCAGAACAAACAGGTCAGTGAGGGTCTTAGGTCTASGCAAATCCTTTTTTTTGTGTAACAAGGACACAAAATTGCTTTAGAAACCCAGATCCTCTGTTGCTTACATTGCCATAGCCCTGCTGATACCAATATGATGAGGAAAGCTTTGAATAGGAGAAATTGCCTGGGTTCTTTTCGTGTTTATTGATATCTTTAATGGCCAAAATATAAGTTTATATAATATCTTACAAATTTGTCAAAAATGTTAAGGGTCCCAAMATAACCTTTGGGTATTTAGGAAATTAACATGTAAGCAGAAAATTTAAAAAAAAGGAGGAAGAAAGTATTGCACTGAAAAATACACAGCTCTGAAGCTGAAATACAGCTTGTGAGACCAATGCAATGTTCTCAAACAAACAATTCACTTTTATAAAGTGAATTTATAAAAGAAAGTGAAGAATGACTGTTTTAGTATTAATTGCAGGGGAAAATTAGATCCAAATAATTCAACATGATCTGAGGCTGAAGTCAAGTATTCTGCCTTATGCATGAAGTCCAAGAACYACAGAAATCAAGAAAACTTGAGAGTCATCTCCCTGAAACAGGAGCTCTGCAGGCCTTTCTTGTGGCATTGAGGTATTTGCTCATAGGAAAGACTGTTGTTTACAACCCTCTTTCTTACAATACCATTAAATACCAAAAGAAAATTATTTTTCTTGACTAGAGATTCATTGTATGCTTTTAATGAGAATTTAACTCCAACACAGTTCACAGCCTCAGTACAAGTCTCCTTTTTACTGGTGTCCATTTTGTTACCTCACATTCCAATACTGTAGAAGATGTACTTGTGTAGTTCCTTTAAGAGAGGCAACAGATTTTTGTCTTTGATAAATAACACACAAAATGTGTGTGTTACCCAGTTCCTGTGATTCTCGTGAGTGCTTAGTAAGACTAGTGAATGCAAGCAGAAGCCATGTGAAATTTCAGTGTGAACCAKGAACAAAAGATGAGCAGATTGATCMGAAGTTYCTTTGGTCTTTATTGTGCTCATGGATACTGTATGCTGGTGGTCTTTGTCACTGAATCTAATGCAAAAATAACCATACAAGTTATCTGAAGGTCGAGCTACCAAATGGGGACTTTTATTTCTACTGATTGCTGCTTTTTTTTTTTTTAACCACTATTTTGACATACAGTAAAATCCAAACCACTGTCTCTCTACATAATAAACCTTCAGGATGAAAAAGCAGTGAGGTTAATCATTCATTTGCATGCCAAGCTTTCTGACTTCACTGTGCAAGTAAAGACATGAAGCAGGAGTTCTGTACTTACCTGCACATATTGCAACAGCGATGTAAACAATGGTGGTGATCACAATGGCCAGCATTGTTCCCTGGGGTATCGCAATTTGTGGGTCCTTAAATAAAGCAGTGACATGAGAAACACCGTGAGTTTGTGTGCTGCTTGCATTTGCATGCTGCAAGTTCTGCCCACTGTGGTACAAAAATACCCTTAGCAGATTTTTATCACTTTGACCTGCCAACATTTCTGGTCCCAGCATGCAGACAGAGCAGTGAGCTTGTGATGCTTGTGAGCTTGTGAACCTACCCTGCACATGGTTAAGGATATTCTGCAGGAGCAGAGCTYACAGTTATATCTGCAGACGAGGGTCCTGAGCTCTGCATTTCTGAGAACTCCAAACTCTCTTTACATTTTAATTGGCTTTATTTTAATGTTTACTGATGTAGTGGGTAAATCGTTACTGAACTATCAGACTCTTGTGGATGACAAGATGGGACCATCTTTGGTTAATTGGCAAGATAGATGTAGTCACCCTGTACAGAATACAGCACTTCTGTGCTTTGCAACCAGTAATTGTTAGTTGGGTAAAAACAGCCTTTTTCTGTCACTGTATTGACTTAATTTAGATAATTTTACAAGGCTGGGTTGTAATGCTTACAGCATAGCTCACAGCAGTATCAGCTTCCATCATGCAACTCTAAGTAAGAGTCCAAAGATCTGCACTGTACATTTGAAAGAGATTTTTAATGCTAGATAACATTACAATTTAGGGTGTGCCATGCAGACAGAGCACCATATATGGCAAAAGAATTATTTTTTATTTGATAAAAGGATGGAGATTGTGTGAGGCTGATTCAGTCTCACTGGGCAGAAGTACAATGGTTTTTCATTTTTTAATTAATGGAATCYCTCTTGAGCCGCTATCAGTGGCTCAGTTTCCACATATTTTCTCTGTGCTTGGCTTGAAAAGCAGTGCTCTGAAAACAAAGGAGCTGAGGCGTGCAGCTCAGGATGAGGAAGGGACAGAGAATTGGCTCTCAGGGGTGGTAGGATCTGAACGTGTGACTGTTGTGCCAATACAGAAATGACAGACCTTTGGTTGAATCCTTAAGGTACGCAAGGCAATGGATTTACAGGATAAGGCCGAACAACTTCATTGGACATGCTGATGTTATCGAGCTGTGAGCCACGTCTTGTTGGTGACTTCTTTTTCTTTTTTGGTGGTTTTTTGAATGTTTTTGTTATGAAAACTAKAGGGCACTCAAAACTAAATTCCTGTCTCTGATTTACCTTTGTGTTTAGATACTGGAAATTCTCTCTTGTAGCTGCCAAACTGCAAGAGGAGATGGGGGAACTTATAGAATGGCCACAGCAACATAACTGGACACTCTTTCCCTCCTTTCCCTTTCTTTTCAGACTCCTTTTTTTTGTCGCAGCTGCAGACTCGCAGCTTTTCCTTTGAGCAGCCATAGTGACATGGGACTGGGACATTCTTACTTTTGTTAAATGCTCTGTTTGCTCTGCYCTTGCTGTGACCCTGAATACAAAAAGCTGGTCTCCACTGATTCTTGTGAGTACAAACATGAGCTTTCCAGGTGTGTATTTTGGAATGATGTTTGGATTGATTTTTATAAAAGACAAGCTCCAAGACATACGCATGTAATTTTTCTTATATCATAAACTGCTAATGGACCATTAATGATATACTATTACAGATTATTGAAACCTGTCTAGCTACAGTAATTTCTGTAATAGCCATAATGCATTGTGAAAGAAAATATKAATTGATGTTTTTAAATAATAAAGCAGGTACTTTAAAGAGAGAGCTTTGCTTCACAAAATGAGACATGATTTAAAACTGAATACAGTGTTGATTCGTGATTGGTTTTCTTGTTCTGTTTCCAACCTACAGCTTGAAGTTAATGAAATACTTACTTTCAGATCTCCTGAGATGTTGGCTCCTGCAAGAATGCCAGTGGCAGCTGGGAAAAAAATGGCAAACACCGAAAAAAATCCTTCTCCACTTCTGAAATCTGGTCCAAAGTTTTCTGCAAATATTGATCCTGCAAATACAGGTGAAAAAGAAATATACCAACAGGATTTGATGCCAAAGTTACTTAATGAAGAAGGTGAATAAGGCAGTCTTTCACATCTGGACAACTGAGTTTGAATCTGTCTCATACCATAAGCAAAGTGAATTTGATTTCCTTAGTCTGGTCCCCAGAAGGACGTGCTTGTCTGCATCTCAGAGCTACAGATCCATGTTGAAATGACAGAAGCGTCACTGCAGCACTTGCACTTGGCTCTRTGTTAAAGTTTGTCTGTGCTCTCCTGATGTATAAATGACTCAAGCTGCATCTTATTGTGCTGTCAGCTGCAGCAGCAGAGAGACAGGCACAAAATTAAAGATGAAATCCATTCCTTCTGTTTGCAAGCTCAGTTAAACGTAGGCAGGAGATTCTGATCTTAGGACTTTTTTTCAGTGGAATCTTTAACTTACTATTAAGCCAAAAGAATGCAAATATAATTTTATGATAGCTAGGAAGGTTGCTTACCTTGGTAATTAAAAAAGCCTCTTGCCTTCTTTTCAGTGTTGGTAGGAATGACTGTCCCAATAAAGAAGTTTGCAATGGCAATAAGGAGAACAATCAGAAGAATAACTTGAGCCTATTAATAGAAACAAAAGGATTTTCCTGATGGTTTTAACTTTGTTGCTGTGGAGATGGCTATATAGTAAATTGTCTGTATGTGTTCCCTATGATAGGTTATTAAGTTCTATWGTTTTTGAAAGTACCAGGAATTAAGATAGCTGAATCAGCTAATGACAATATTAGATGCTTTTGACTCAAGGGGTGATGAAATACAGAGCTATAATTTAATTTTAGGTTAGCTTCCTTGCAAAATGGAACAGCTAATGCATTAATATCAAGTATGAGACATTTTTATATTGTTACAAATTTTTTAGTTGCAGGGGATTGTCACTTTAAAGGTTATAGTATCAAATTGTTTTCTGATTTTTTTTTACAAGTTGTTCTAGTCTCCATCATAGCATAATGCAAAAACAAGGGTGCTGTTGAACCTGTTTTCTGGACCTGATTTCCATAGCTGTATTCCACTCTCCAAAGTATTTCCATTTGAATTTGCATTCTGACCTTTTTCACAGGTGAAGGAGAAGCAGAAATAATTAGAGATTAAGGAATGGGTAACAAATAGAGCTCTTCTGCTGAATAGGGCTTGAGAGAGTACAGTGATAAAACCGTATGTTSTTTTTACTACTGTTTATTCTATCCAGCTGCATCAAAAATAAGGGCAAAAAGAGCACATAGCCAAGGCTGTAAATGATGCCATGAATTATAAAAATCAATATAAGCAAGCTGTCTGCAAAACATAAACTTCCTCTTTGCTTTTAAATGTATGTTCAAGGAAGAATGTGGAGTGATTGTTCTTTCATTGAATGTAATGATTAAACTGCTCTTGCTTTTAGAAAGATTAAGCATAAACTGAAACTGAGTGCTTTTGAAAATTCCATCTGYTGAATAGCATTCCTCACACACAAATGCTGTATAACAGGTTAATATACTGCTTGCTTTTATATTCTTTTAAGCRTTTACCTTTGCTTCCCATTCCATGCCAGCAACAGAGATGCCMAGAAGACACACCACAGTTATGGTCCCTATGATTCTGATGTCATTKGACTCATCTACCATCAGTGTATCACTTTCCTGAAAGAGGTAATAAATGTTATTAGAACCAGACGTTCTCTGCCCAACTAGTGGGATCAAGTAACAAAGTGAAATAGAAAGCAGTCAGCTGTCAAAGTTTCMGAGATTTGTGAGACAGAGTGTGTGTCACGTTCCAGCTGTTTTTTACAGTTGGGGTTATTTGGCTGTCTGTTAATGGATGTCTGTCTTTGGCTGTCTTTAATTGGATGTCTGTTCCTCTTCTGATTTTGAGATCCTTGTCAAGGATTGTATGAAATATATTCYAAAGGTAGAAATAATGGAGAAGCACTCTGTGTTCTTAGACAGACCAGCTTCTTCCCTGCTAAAGATGTCCCTCAAGCCTTAACTAAAAGGTATCACCGCTTAAGCAAATACATTATGTAAAACAAACTCCACTATCACCACCCCCCAAAAAAACCCCATACAAATCAAAACTAAACCAATTTAATCATACACAGAAACACTACATTTACCTTAAGAAGTTCCACAACTGTTTCAGCAAATCCAACTACATACATGGCAACAGCCACTGCATTCGCAAAGGCAAAGATAAGTCCTATAGATCCACCAAACTCTGGGCCCAGACTTCTGGAGATGAGATAGTATGCTCCACCTGCAGACAGAAATTATTGTTATTCCAGCACAACTGAATACTCAGTTTTTGCTTTCCCCCTTGCCCCATATAACTGTTACTGCTGAAATCTATGCTTTTAATCTCACAAATATCATCAGTCTTTGCCCTATATTGATAGGGGACTCTGCAAAAAAGCCATGTGCTTTGTACTGGCTCTACCTTCAAACTTTTCGGTATGTCTTTCTATTCCAGCAATCTTTTTAATGCATATTAGCAAGCAAAAGYGCACCTTGTTATAATTTTTCATGATGGATGATACAGTAGCACAAAGGAGATAGAACCTCACTTCCAAAAAGGTTCTAACTTACATGGATCTWTCCCAATGTTAGCATGAAAGGTCACATTGTGTGCTGCATGGTTTAAGCTCCTGCCTCATAGTGATGAAGTGAATCATTAATCTTTTTTGCATTAAATCTATACACTTTTCAATTTCTTGCTGATCAACTGGGAGAAATCACTGCGTATATGTATATATAATTTCTTTGCTTATAACACAGCKCAATTCCATTTATTTTTCTAATTCAAATCTACAGATTTTTGTATTTTCATGAGATCATATTCACTTACCTCCTCTTACTACTCCATTAGTGCAAATGGCAGACATGGAGATACATGTCAATGTTGTTACTACTACACTCAGAGCAATAACTATGATTCCAAGACCTGAAAGATCCGAAAAAGAAAGTACATGCAAATGGATTCCAGTACCTGTTCCRCTTCAGTGGCGCAGTAAGAACTTGCCATTTTCCACAGGGGTTAGACCAGACCAGTTATGACTTAAAGGCTCTGAAATGCACTAAAACTTTGTTTCATGAAATACCTGACTTTTACAGCAAAATTAGTCACCCATCTTCCAAGGAAGGGCTGAAATGTAAGGAGTGTTATAAAGAAAACATTAAACTGAAGATGTCCACTCATCTGCATCAGTCTTTAAAATGACAGGAAGAGATGTCTCATGCTCAGTTTGTTGAAGAATGTCCAACTTGGAATGCTCTGAATGGGAAAGACYGGCTGAAAGGTAAAAGAACACCATGAAAAGCCAGAACCATCCGTTGCTCAGCAGTTGGCAGGAACATCTGAAATGTACTTCTCAGACTGAACTGAAATCCATGGTTTATTAGAAGTGACGACTCAAACGCCTTAAATTGTGATGAAAAGTGGCTAGAATTATTACCTTCCAGTTCCTTCAGATGTGCCCTTTGGTTTATAGACCCTCTGGTTTGTCTCATACAAAAATAATACATAAATACCTTCTGGGACTTGAAAGCATTAGTAACCCTATGATTTTTACCTCCACGGACAAACCCATTAGTTGCTATTGCAGAAGTTGACAACCCAGTAATTGAGGTTACCATCGTGGCGAGAAGAATTATGATTACTCCAAGACCTGTCAGTAATAAGAAGATAAAATATTTTACTTATGTTCCATGTTTCCAACAAATCATCCCCTCTTTAAATTGAATTTTCAGGCCAGAATCAGAGCAATAAACTGAAAAGAAGRTTTGCTGACCACTTGCAGCCTGCAGAACATTTTCATGAAGTCCATGTCACGATAATAAATTATTCCCATCAGTCTTCAAGCAGTGGTTTTTTCTGATAGGAGTACCCTATCCAGAAATTCTTATGATTTCCAAAGGATGGAGGAAATGAACAAACAAGTGTCCCTTGACATGGATGCTTGTATCTACCTTTAACACACACCCTGGCTTTTAAATGAAGAGATTGTTTCAGGGCTAGACTATTTACCCAATAAAAAAGCTTTTCTTTGTGTACAAACTAGACCTCCCAAGGTACCATAAACTTGGTGTTTTTCCCTGCCATTGGCAAACCATTCCATCCATAGATACAGACTTCATAGAGTCCTCAGATGTTAGGTGGAAATACCAGGCTGGTTTTGGACCTGGAGTTTGTCAGAACCATACTGTCCCTTTTCTTCAGCTGATGACAACCTGAGAACYTTGTGGAATCCTACTTTTTTCCCCTATAAGAGCTTTTGCCACAGACAGACTATCAGGATATGGAAATAATTGRGTTGTCTCTCTTTGGCCCTCTAATGATGGGGATATAAATGGTGCCCAGATGGTGGTTTAACTGTCTCATTTAATTTCCATGTTCGTAGCAGTACCCAGTGAAATCCCTGAGCCTTGGTGATGATGAGCTTCCATCACTGTTCTCCTTAAGCAGCTTGGCTAGGGACTTAGAGCTTATTGCTTATAAGGCATTCCAAAAACATGTTGAGAAATTATTCAAATAGAATTTGACGTCTCGTTTTCAGAAGTAAAAGTAACCCCCTTGCATAACACATGCAATTTTAAAAAGCAACAGCAGAGCAATAAACCATAAGAAAGAAGAGCCTGCTTATCAATGAGTTAAAATGGTAAAATTAAAAATGAGAGCAAAAAGGTTGTAACTGATGTTGGTGAAAATTAATGCTAAAATCTGATTAAAGTTTAGATTGAAAACCAGGCATATGGCTCATAAGTAAGTTGTTCTGAAATTAATTACTCTCGCCTATGGCTATTCTCACACCTCAAAACAAAGTAATACTTCTTGATGATCTCAATAAGTTACTAAACTGCCCTTAAAAGCTAATTTTGCATGAAACCCCAGAGCAAAGTCTTGGCAATATTAAGATGCAGAATTTTCATGGCAAGGCATATAGTTATGAGTGCCCTGGGCTGTATGTGCTCATTTGGTATGCATCATAAAATCAGAAAGCACCCTTTTGTCAGGCACAGTGCTGGAGCCATGCATGGAGCACTRCAGAAGTAGTAAAGTTCTTCCGCTTAGTTCTGGGTCTTTTATTGTTGGGTTAGTTTTTCTTCTCCTATTTATGTCTCTGTAAGTTTGTGATTTTTTTTCTTAATAAGCATTTCATTTGTTACTCTTTTTATTAAAAGCTCAGTCTTGCTCAAGTAAAACTTCTATGAAGTTACTGCTTTTTACTGGAAATGAGATTTCAACCATGCAAAGTTTTGGAGATGTTTCGTTTCACTTCCATTAACAAGGATGTGAATGATATTTTTATTCAATATGATTTTGAGCACTGATTTTTATCCAAGCCCAGCAGAGTTGGCACTCCTTAATATTACTGAATGTTTCCATTCTGTGAGCATCCAAACTGGAATACTTGCCATCCTGCCTTTGGATTGCTGTTTTTAATAACATCTGGGTGCCAGTCAAAGATCAGGGTTTCACTGAACATTCAACAGTATACTGGATGGAGGCCCTGGGGCCCAGTCTCCCAGGGATATGGGATCTGGAATTGGGATTAATTAAATTCCAAAATGAACAAGCAAAGATACAGCATACAATGAAATGTACTTACTTAATTTATATGGAAGCTGATATAGTTTTTAAAACTTAGTCTTTCATAGTATGCTAGTATATATATATACTAGATATAGTGCTGTTCTGTAGTTAAAAATAATAGAATCCTGATGAGATGAGAACTCCTTCCAGTTCTGTTTTCATCTTTGCAGAGAAGTGTGAAGAAGTGTTGTTTATAATATGTGCATGACAAGGTTTGAGTTTCACAGATAAGCAAAGTGTGAACTCTTAAAGGTTAACTCTATACACACGTATTAGAAATTGGCCCAAGTCATGAAGTTTACATCTGTTACAGGATCTAAATACAAATTTCACTAAAGCTTAGAAATATTCAAATGTGATGATCATATGCATAGTTAACAGATCTATGCCTCTAAGCAGTAATTTGGCTGTGAGTCTGGAAAATTCCAATAGTTTGGAGGATTAATGTCTTTTACCCTGGCAAGCATTTGAAAACATTATTCAGTTCAACATGCAAATGCACATCTCAGATTATATATTAATCATGATCATGTATAGTTTATCCTCTTTATCCCTTTCACTGTTGAAAATGATATTAAATAAGATACATACCAATTCCTGCTTGACCTACAATCCACGAAAGTCGAATAAAGAGCATCACACCCCAAATATTAAGCATGCATCTTACCTAGGTTTTAAAGAAAAATTACTGCATTAGTTCAGTGTTGAAAGTAATGTTAAAAACCAGAAGGGTGAAAATGTGCATTTCAGGCTTTTAAAAAGCACCCCAACTTTCCCTGAAGTCTGCCTCCTTCTCTTAAYTCTTAAAAGACTTAAGTGTAACAGAAAATATTTTATTTTCTTCTAATTTTTTTTTTTTTTGAAATACGGATAATTTTCTCACCAGCACACCCTTCACCCATCCAAACTTGACAAGTCCTGTTTTGCTTTCTTCTTCCTTGCCAGCTGCTGTCTCATCTCCTGCGGTACTTTCTCCATTCGCCACTCTCTCGAYTGAGCCGGTGCTCACAGCAATRTTCTGGAGGATYACACAGAAAAYAAATACATTTTTTGTGCCAGGCGGARGACACCTGGCTGCATAAGAGAKACATAATCTAAAAGATTTCCRAAAATCAGGTTTTACTGTCACTGKAGTAGGGAGCAATATTCTGCTCACRCCAGGCATCAGAAGGTGGGCTTRCTAACAAGGGGAGAAGATGAAAGAATTGCTAAAGCAGAGTAAATRCATGATTACCTGATCTGATACTAACCTGCTTTTATTGTAAGCTATTACACATATATGTTGTGTTGACATGTCAGTCRAGCATCTAACATAAGGAGGATCTTGTGCTTGGCCTCTGCATGCTCTTGCGACAATTTATGAATAACGCTGAGTGTAGAAACAGGGATAATTGCAAACAGTGAAAAGAGACCTAACTGAGTGCTGCTTGGTTAACTTCTGKGGTGAAATCTAGTCTTTCCTATTGAATAAAGTACAAACATAATCGCAGTAGATGGGTAACATAGTCCTGAAAATGGTTAGAGAAATGCCAGTGAAATGTAGTAAATGAATAATCCTTCCTGTGGTTTAGCCATCACTGGTGTTACCATAGTAGATGGGATTAAGAATTGCCATATTTATGGTGTAATGAGAGCAAATATCCCAGGATTTTTGATTGTTCACAGACAAATTTATATTTTATCTCTTCAGCTCTTTTATCCCAGAATCCTTGAGGCAATTTAGCACCATKAAATGTTTCTTGTGGCTTGAATATGAATTAGCCATGAATAGCCATCAGATTTATACTCATTGTTACTTGTGTTTTAATTTAATTTTTTTATTCAGAGGTATCAGTTTTTCTCTGAGGAGTTGGAATTAGGTTAGCAATTGCCAGATTTCTCTGGTCCTCCTCAAAGGCCTTCAGGAAGGACCCTGCAACTTGCTGTAGTCTGGCAGAGAGTCAGGAGTGGATACCACTCCTGGAGAGGAATCAAGATTCTTTTAGTCTTTGAAGGATGAGGAAGATATTTCCAGATTCACTAAGCAGGTCAAGGAGGAAAGACATCTGTGATTCTGTGAAACATGAGATTTTAAGTCTTGGTTAACTGTAAGGTTGTTCCTATATTTTTTCCATGAATTGAAAAATACCCAACACACAAACCCAAGGCAGAGATAAAGACCTACTGTATATGCCTCTTACACTAATGTTTGGACTTGTCCCTCAAGGATGAGGGCTCTAGCCAAAATGATGTAAGGTTTTAGAATGCCTTTGATACAATAAATCCAGGATTGTGCTCAGAAATGAAAAATAAGTGACTGGACAATACATTTCGACATGGGCTGAACTTGGTGCCTACTGCCCTGCTGGCCTTAAGAAAAGTGGGAATACAAGATCTATTGAAACCCTGTGACTTTGAGCTCCTTTGAGATACTTAGATAATTCTGACAATTCTTACCCTGAAATAATAATGTCTGTGTTTGTTCAACATACAGTAAATGATTAAAGTGAATAAAGGAAGATCAGCAGAATAATATGAGGGACTTGCTACAGTGGTTAGAATTTCAAATACAAAAAAATTAAAAGGATTTGGTCTTTGTACTTGAAACAAGTTGTTTCCTCTGTACTTGGAATTAATTTGTGCTCTCTGTGCCATTATCATAAATTATGGCTTTAAACCTTCCATAAATGCATTTTAAATTGGTATGCTTTAGTGAATGATTGGTTATTTACCAAGCAGCTGTACCTGTGCTACTCATGCATTACGAATGTGGAGTAAAAGTGACAGAACATTTTGCAAAGCTACTAAAATAAAAAGTTAACTGCTTTAACCAAAAAAAAAAAANAAAAAAAAAAAGAAAAGAAAAGAAAAAGAAGAAAAAAAAAAGAGCTAACCCAAACATTTTCCTTTCCTTGTTTCAGAATGGTTTAGTCTTCATCTCTCCTGGGGCTTAAGATGATGAGCTCATCAAGTCTCCATAACAAGTGTGGAGAATAGCCAAGAGGAAGAAAGGTTAGATTATTTCTTATGTAGGATAAATATTAAGCCCAAGTAATTATCACCAGCCATCAGCTGTGAAATAGCACTTAGACTATTTTTAAGGGATTTAATTGGCTTAATGTGTGCAAAAACTGACATATCTTGCTAAAAGATGACACACATTTGACTCCAGCAGTGTAGAAACTAGGTATTTGAAGTTCCTTTCAGTCTGTTTTACATTTTGACAGTTGAAAAAYTACATATTAAAAAAATTATTAAATATTAATATTTATCTTCTGATGTTAAGCCTAGCATCTAAGCACAATGGGAATGCTTATGTGATGTTTAGCAATCTGAAGTCAAACATATGCCACTTGTCAGAATCTGGCAATGGGCTCAGACAGAACAGTTGTCTTCAACAACTTGAGTTTCAAATTGTGGGCGAGGGGGGTGGGATTGCCTTGGGGTATGGTTTGGCAAGCCCAGATTTTAGTGGTTAAGTAAAAAAGGAATAAAGCATCTGCTTCAGAAGTGCACCTTGGGCTGTCACKGTAAACCCTGTCTGCACTCAGTGTGGCATCTCATCCCCTCCCTGTTGGGGATGGAGCCCATCCAGTGCTCACACAGCCTGTGCCTCCTGACAGGAGCTCTGCCTTTTCAGACATCTCAATTCCCTTCCCTGCTAACTCCTATTTGGTGACCTCGTGTTTGTTTACTCTTCAGAATAAGCTCTGTGGACCGGAGTGATTTGTCCAAGGTCACCAAGTGAGACCATGGGACATCCAGGAATTGGCTCCAGCCATGCTAATGGGRCCTCGTTTGTTCCAGAGCTGTGCTTGTGCTCCCAAGCCAGGCCACAACCCACGTAAGGGCACAGCAGGTTGCCATTGGAACAAAAATCCCATTACCTATGACATTCACCTTCCTGTTTTGAAAGGCATAAGATTATCTTTCTGTGAGATGGATTCTAGATACTGGAAAAAGTCTGGAAATGACCAAGCTAGATTATGCTCTTTTCTCTTTCCTAACAGTCCCAACCTGTGAAAGAACTTTCTCTTCATAATTCTKTGATGTAATGTGCCTTCTTTTAATCTTCTTTAAGTGAAAGTCCTAAAAAAAACCTAAACAGATTTATCTAATTTTGTTTAAAATATACAAACCATTGAGAGATACAATAGTAAAAACCTTGGAATTTTCTGGTTATGATCAAAACTGAAAATCCTTTAATATGCTAATGTTCAGTACATGTTCATTCAGCATTATGTTCAAAGCCAAGACACAGTTTTACTCCTCTTTGGCCACTACTGAAGTAAATTATTTCTATAAGAGAGAGTTTCTTCTGGTCATGGAAATGTGTTTAGTCCTTTGAGTAGGGTTTGTGCATCTGAAGATGAATAGGGATACTGAATTAATATTTTTTCCCTTTTCCTATCTGTTTTGTTTTCATCTTTGGAAATGCTTCTCCTTTCCTTGTAAGCCACTTCACASAGGTCTGTGGAGACCTTAATTTGAGTAAGTCAGGCCAAAACTAGGAGGCTGCCCTAATAAGATCCTAAGGAATCAGGTCCTCATTTACTAATGGCTGTATTTTTTCTTGATTTCATTACTTTGTGTTAACCCTCCTTAGAAGAGAGTAATCTCCAGAGAACAAAAGTCTGAACAAGATCTGGACCAGCATGCAAAAATCAGATYCAAATTATTCAGACCTCAGATGTATGAAAAAGTGAGGGGAATGGGGATGAGAGCTTGTTTTCTCTCAAGATTTCTCATTTCACTGTTGCCTAACACAGAAAAAAGAACAAGAGTTTTTGCTGCATGTTGACACTTCAGTCTCAGTTTAACTATAGCAATGATCTTTCTCTTTCCAGCCCTGCCCTGGTAAATGTACAGTTTACCTGAGATGTGTTCACTGAGTCAGCACCTGAAAACTGTAGTCTGCTATCACTYGTAACCCTTGTTCTGGATTCTTTCTTGCTTGTTACAGCAACAAACAGGTTGTGTTCTGGATTTCTGATTAATTGAAATTGCATTTGTTGCRCATAGTATTTTTACAATACCTATATTTTTTTAATGAGTACAATGGAAGAATATGTCAAAATTAGTTATGCACTGATGTAAAATTCAAGTTTAGAATAAGTGTGAATTGTGTAGCTTGGTTAAATTATGAATTGACATTCACCATCTGCCATCCTAACTCTTATGTGAAACAGAAGAGATTTGGTAGATCCGCACTTTTAGACAAGATTAAGCTGTGTTTTTCTGCCTATCAAGTACATTACGATTACCTTTTAATAAAAATCTTTGCTTTGAGCAGGGTACAGAGCAGAAAACAAACTGCAGCTACCAAAGGAAATATGGTAAGTAGTTACTTGTACTTTTTCTCTTGGGCAAGGTCCATGAATTTAAGGACTTTTTCTTATTAGGAAACAGAATTAACAGTCTGGAACTGGAATAGAGAAAAAACATATCTTTCTTTTTCACTTACCTTCGCCAGTTGTTCATGAATTTCTAATAAGCTCGGTCTGTTGAGCTTATTCCCACTGATGCTGCCAGTGTTTCTATAATAATCAATTTTGGGAACTGGGTCCATTGTGTTATGGCCGAAAGTTTGTAGATAATACATTTTACTGTGAGTATCATAGGGA
The DNA here is from genome assembly GCF_030028575.1 of Malurus melanocephalus. Lineage (NCBI taxonomy): Eukaryota > Metazoa > Chordata > Aves > Passeriformes > Maluridae > Malurus > Malurus melanocephalus. Next base: position 1,188,027 of record NW_026623348.1, on the reverse strand, counting down.
TGTAAGCTAGCTTCTGTTTTCTCCCCATTTTGAAGGAAATTGTCATATAATTCTCGTTTTCCTGGTCTGTAACTGATTCTCAGTCTGTTATGTGTTTCTTCAGTAAAAGATGTTTCTTCATAATGTGGTGGGTCAGAGCCCACATCCTCTTGGGTTGTTTCATTGTTGTCATGGTCTTCATKAATTATGTTAACTTGAAAGCGATTTGCATTTGGATCCAAGAATACATTTGGTGCGTTGTTCATTGACATCTTCAGGGATGCTACAGACTTAGGTCACTGATCCGTGTGCTCTTCTGTGGCTGCAGCCACTTAGTTGCAGCTACAGCAAAGGGTTTAGTGCTGTTGCATATCAGATCTTTGCTCTTCAAATAATGAAGTTCTGTGAATTTTGTTGTGAATCTCTTAGAAGTCTTCCTAATGTTGGCTGCTGTTTTTCTGCTATAAAAGATAAAAATGARCTATTTCWATAAAAGATAAAAATGAACTATTTCTATAAAAGATAAAAATAAACTGTTTCTATTATCTTGCAGTTTAGATACGTTTTCTACTACAAGCTCTCCCCCTCTCCCATGCCTTACCAAGTATCCATGAGACTGTCATCCTGTGACTCATTGAGTGAAGACATAATTGAAGCAAAGGCAGAGTTTGTGAAGATGTTTCCAGCTGTGACAGATGCACTTGACCTCTAACCAAACGAGCAGATGTTTGGTAGAAGCTCCAAAGAAGGTAAAGGCCTGAGCTTTAAATGGACCAAGAACTCCTCTAGTTTCAATSCATTTTATGAAAACCCACAAAAGGGCAGAGTGACACATTGAGCATCCATGTTAGCTTGGAACTAACACATGTATAACTTGAGGCTGACTCCTCTGTAGCCTGATGCTCACCCATTCACTTCCAGGAGAGTTGCTCCCTGCATAGTGCAGATATTAAGTCTGTCTGATGTACAGGATTTACATTTATCCTTGTTGAATGTTATGAGATTCCTGTTGGCCCATTCCTCTGGACYGTCCAGGTCACTCGAGTGGCAGTGCATTGAGGGGTGAACATACAGCTGTATAATCTGCTTCTCACCTCCTCTTTCCCACACAGACCCCCTCAGAGAAAATGAATGAGCAAACAAAAGCTCCAAGAGAAGAAGGGGAACGTATATTTAAGGCCTTTAGTGGGTTAAGTATCTTTACAGAATTTTAAAGTATGCCCTGAAATGAGCTATTGAAATGGTGGCATATGTCTTGAAACACATTTCTAAGGAGATTGGGGAGTGCAGTTGTATAGACCTGTATAGTTCTGTAGGAGCCCAGGTTTTTTAAATTTAAACCAGAGCATGCTTAGACATTGAAACTCTGCAACTCTTTTGTAAAAGCAGAAAGTTTCAGAGACAAAATATATCTTATAAACAAATACATTAACTGAAAATCTGGATAAATAAGCCCATTACAGACATTGTTTTAAAGTTCCATATTTTCAAAGGGGTTGGACTAGATGAACTCCTAGGATTTTTTCAATTGAAATTTCTCAGTAATTTTGTGAAATGCATTTGGCCTTTTGTCACTGAAAGATAAAATCCTGCATCAATATTTATGGCTCAGCAGTGTAAATTTTCTCTAAAATCACATATCCAAATCATAATTTGAAGAGCTGATAATCAGATGTCCTCCATCTTCAGTATGAGATACAGCTAAAGCATGTTTTCTCATTTCTTCCATCAGCTATAGGTAATTGTTGCTGTCACCTCTCTGCTAAAGACACCACTTTGTCACCCCTCATATCTATGTTGGTTTTCCTGCTTAATGTTCTGTAAGCCTCACAGCAACATATTACATTTATTTAGTTTATTTTACTTCTACTGGCTTTGTATTGTTATTATTATTGTTGTTATTATTGTTATTATTACTACTACTACTATTATTATTATTTTATAAATTTATGTTCATAGATCGTATTCTGCTTCCTTTAGCCTTTTAAAGTTGCAAGGAAGTGTTTCATYTTCAGGCATGGAGGAGCAAAAACAAATCTTCCGTCAGAGGTCAATGACACTAGGTTTATTTCCATCTCCATGACTAAATGAAATCCTGATTCTTTGATGACAGTGAAACTTGTGCTACCAAGTAAAATAATTCTGTCATTTCACTGTCTTATTTCCATATTGCTGTTTTGCTAGAAAAAGTAAAGTCTCTTACCTTTTTGTTGTTCTTGAAAATAATAGTTGGTTTTCACAGTATCTCTCCTGAGATCTCTGAACTGTTATTTGCCATTAATTTTCTAGCATTATGCATAAATAATCAAGTTTACCTTATTCAGGGTAATTTAACTTACCATTCAATCCAGTGTTTTTAGGGAAGGACAATGTGCCCCTTTTATTCATGCATGTAGTGTGACCCTCTCTTTGAGGCATTACAGACTCTGCCTTATTGGCCAGATTTTTCTCCTGTTTAATATACTGGATACACCATCCAATCCCTCTCTTTCAAAACATTTCTGGATGGTGATTTAGAAAGGCATTCTCTCTTGTTAACTATTAACTAGCAAATGTACCTATCCATTACAATTACTGGGTTTATGGCATTGCAAAATTTCTAAGGGGGCCTGAAAATACTTTTGTTATCTCCATTTCCCTCCCAGCTATGCCTGATTCTGCACAGATCATATTCTCTCTATCTTTCAGTTCTGCATGTATAACCATGCAGATAACAAGAGTTCAAGCAGGATCTTCTCTGTATTTTATGCAGAATATTCAGTGAAGTCAGTAGGATCAGTCTTTAGGGGGGTCCTCTTGCCCTACATGTGGTTTGAAACCATTTGTTCCTGACCCTATTTAAAGTTTTACTCTGTATATTTAAGGAAAACCTTTGAAAAATTATGCTCTCTTTTATTTCTGGGAAGGCTGACTTGTCTTTTTGGGATGCAGAAAAGAGCAGGCAGGAAATGATGAAGCTTTGTAATTATAAGGGAATTAGATGATTGCTTCCAGCAATAGATTGGGTCAAGAACAAAAGTAATAAGACAATATTGGGGTTCTTTGGATATGTTTGCTGTGTTTGCTGTGTAGTGTAGAGATAACTGCACTATATTTAACCCAGATAACTTAAGTACCTTCAGCACTCTTCAGAGCTCAGCTGTGCTGATTAGATGTACATAAAAAGAATGGCAGYGTCAGGTCTCTGTAGTGGATGACCCTATCCAGCAATAACAGATGACATGAATCATTGTACTGATRTCTACCTTGGATTTTATGGCTAAAATGACTAGGATAAATCCAATATACTGAATTTCTGAGAGTCTGGAATTTTTCCTGATGTATAATCTGAAGCAGTTGAAAAGCCCTCACATTGACAAAGTTGTTGATGTTTTATAATTTGAATGGGCTCATGTAGATTAATGTTGGCTGTTCCTCTTCTGTATTTTTCAGACAGGAAATTGATGTCTTTCTCTGTACAATCAAGTATTTCATATTACAAATGGCACTTGAGGTTTGCAGTTCCAGTCTGCCTGTGCCTAGTATATAGGGCAAAAGGAAAAACATGCATTTTTCAGAATACATGARAAAGAAAACAACTGCTGTAACTGATCCCCTTGACTTAGCTCCTCATTGCAAACAGAGCTGTTTAGCAAAAGTGACAGTGTCTAAAATTCTAATGCCAGCCTTCTTAAAAACAGAATTGAATTTCTGTCAAGTACTGTCACACTTGCTAGACAGCTGTGTGTATGAGGGTCACCTTGAATATCCAGATTTGAGTCTCTGCTTTCACTCTTTCACTTCTGCTTTGATAGGATCTTCCATGACCAGTTCATCAGTGACAGTCCAGATCACATACGGTGCACACCTGCAGGAGCACAAACAGAATGAGCTGTGGATAGTGGCTGGAGTGTGCAGAGCTCTGGACCCTGTCCCTCCTGGGGACTGGGTAGAAATGGGTAAGCAGCATGACTGTGTGTGCTTTGGCCTTGCCAAGCTGGTGTAATTACTGCTGGGAGCTATTTACCAGACAGTTTCAGTTCCACTTTAAACTGAATCATCTTCAGTAACYGAGTGGAATAAAAACTGGACACACACCTCTTGCAGACTCCTCCTCTAAGCCACTGCCATTTGTTGTCCTCCACTTTTGTATCCTCAGTGTAAAAGTATGGACACTGAGATTCAGAAAGATGTGTTGGATGAGGAGGGAAGGGAGCTACCACTTAAACATTCACCATTTATAAGCCTGTCTTTTGTGTTCTTAGTCTTTTTCTTGAGCCTGAAGTATATATGAGATCCTCTTCTGAAGAGCCAGATATCATCTGATACTTAAAACACTGGRCATGGTAACTTTCTAGTGGACTACTATGTATTTGTTTGCTGTTAACCATTTSTTATGTACCATTCCACTCTTCATCGCATAAAAGCAACATGAAATGCCTTTTGAGTTTGCAACAAATATTTATTTAACAAAATGGAAGCCACCAACATATCTCAAAAATACAGGTATGTATAACAAATGTAACAACAGTTGGTTTCCAAAATGAAATCAACATCAAATTTAAGGCAGGATATTCTGTGAGTTTTCATGCAAGAGCATATTCAAATGTTCCTTTATCCAACCCCTCAACTTCATCTTCCCACGTGGAAGAAGGCATACTGCTGTAGGGGTCTAGCAAGATTTTGAAGCATCTGATAATTAGAAGTCCCAAGAAAACACACAAAATCCCCACAAAGGCAAAGCCAGTTTTTTGTTCTAAAGTCAGAGGGAAGGTAGACATTTCGTTGACACTCATGCTGGCTGAAGTGTTGCTGCAGTAATTACTGCTCATCATTGGGCATCACATCCTGGTGACTCGGTGGGATTTTCACCTCTATAGCTTCTTTGCCTGCATAGAAACGTCAAATCACTGTGGTTAGTTCTAAATGGGGTGCATATATCTGAGCTGTAGCGCATGAACATTTGAAAATGAAAACCAGCTTGGATTTTAGAACTGTCCTGTTGTTTTTYCACATTTAAATTAATGTGATAAAGTTGCAACTTTTAGCCTCTCCACATCATTCACATACTGGCTTCTGCTTTGAGACAGCAAACTCTAAATTTTATGGCTTTCTCTCTCCTCAAAACAGAAATTTCAGTTGTTGCAAACAGCATTTTGTCAGACTGGGCACAAGTCTACAGATTGTGATTTGGCAATATACTCTGAGTTCTCCACCTGGAGAAACCTGGTATGTTTTCTGAAMTGCCTTTACATCTCTGTGTTTAAACTAGTTAAATTTGCCTTGACCTCAAAGACAATTTCAGCCAAATAATGTGGATTTTGCTCATTTGATTTAGCTCCGAGTCTAAATAAATAGATCCAACTTGTAAAATAAAAGACTGCAATTCTAGTGAAATCTCTTGGGCTCCAGTTTCAGAAAAAAATGCTGCATGTATTTTGAGCTTGTAAGAAAGTGAGCAGATAGATGAAATTACCCCTTCACCTTCCTCTGTGCGTGTCCACTCTTGTGTATGAGCAAAGATTGGTGGAAGAAGAGATAACAGATTTAAATTTCCTTCYCCTAAATCTTGCTCTCATTTGTTTCTTTTCCTTGGTGTTCCCCATAAGAACATACATACCCTGCAATTTTTACAGGTGTAGTAAACAGGAGATGGGACCGTGCTCCTCGTGTTGCTCAGGGGACTGACCCTCATGTGTGTCCTGTGGAGGCACACAAGATGCCACCAGGAGTGCTCTGCATGTTTCCAGACACGAGAAACTTTTTCCATTTGTCTTTTTAAAGAGACCTYATGTATAGATTTTAGTTTGGTGTGRGGRATCATTTTGCTTTATTTAGGTTTTCCTTCACATATGGGACTCATGTCTTTTTTTTGTATCWATAGACAGTGGGAGATTTGGAAGGACCRGGACATCAAAAGTGCTAAAGGACARAGACATRTTCATTCTAAGGTTAGAACTTGAGGTTTTCTGGCCCTTGCTAACACCTATTTAATGAATGTGCCTCGAGGAAAAACTCTTTTTGTTAAAAATTCAACCTCTTTTTCTCTAGGGAATTACCAGTATCCATTTATTTCTTGGCAGGGTAATTAGGCCACTCAGAGCTCTGTGCTGCCATGGCTGCACTGCTTCAGGTACCTGCACTKCTCAGCCAGGTTAAAGGGAATTCCAGTATCTCTACTCTCTACTGCAGTCATGGCTGAGAGGAGCCATAATCTGAGTCAGCCTACAAGGAAAAACAACAGAAAGAGTAAAATAAAATTTGCTGTTCCTGAGCAGACAGAAATGGACAGAACTTCTATCTTGTTTGGTGTCTTGTTTCTCGCATCAAAATTTGTGGGATTTTTGACTATTATCCTAAAACCCCAAAATTTTAAAACAGAAATCAAAAGGGCAAAACACAAGTATTTCTTTTTTAGCAATAAACCTTAATATAGTAGATAAAAAGTAATAAGGTTTCCTATTAGYCTTTACACATTTGCCAGAGCATACAACCCATGTTCTGTTTCTTCTATAGAGCTGTGTATGAGATCCTTCCTTGTTTTGAATTATATTCTATTCTTTGGATCATGCTGTTTTAATTCCTGTTAAGATGGAGGAAAGCCTATGGGAATTAGAAGTAATGTCAACTACAAGCAATATTTATTTTCTGAACATACATCATAGGTAAAGCCCACCAGCTGTATGGATTTTCATTGGGCATACTTCCAATTTTTCTATTAAGTTTGACCTTCTGCAGGAAAAAAAATCACAGAAAGTTCAATATCACAAATTTATGTTAGAAATCAGTTGGCTTGAGCAAAAGCCAGTCAAGGAAAAAAATTACTTTCCAAAAGTCCCAAGGCACTGGGTTATAAAAATTAAAAACAAGGCTTATACAGGAAAATAATACAGAGCCACTATCTGGAAAAGCCAGACCCAAAAAATCTGGTTGCTCTCTTGAAAGATATTGAGAAGAATATTAGGGATAGGCTGGCCATGGAGAAACCWGAATTTGAGCTGAGTCCAGACAAATATGTTTGTGTTTGACATGACATTTCTTCACCACAGAGAGTAATTTTCCAAGAATATGACTTCCACTCTTACTAATTTTGCAGCTTACACACTGAATTAGATGGAATTTGTTTGTATATTATGTGCTTGTCAGGAGACATTATGGGACAGATCTCTGTGCAAAGCTTGATTGATGCTGAAATATGGAGAAATTGATGTCTTAGTTTTATTTAACAAAAGTTTGCTTGAAAAAGCTGCATTAGAAAACTGTGAATTTTGCTGAGGGGGGCATTGGTTCTGAGAAACTCTGATGTGSAGCTTTGTGTTCTTCTGTTCCTTGTTCTGAATTTCAGAAATTGTCATTGAAGCCTTAAAGTTCACAGGAAATTTTATCCTAGTTATGTATCCTCAAAACTGTGGTACTAAGACTGACCTTGAGTAGCTTTTATTGTTTTCACATTTTCGTGCTGCACACAAGTTAGATGTCCTCTCCCAGTTAGTCAGATACCCTGCCATTTGCTGCAGTGTGTCTGTCAAAKTCCTGAGTCAGAAGGCTGTGAATGCTAACTAACCTGGCCTGGATCCCAAAATCCTCAAAGATAGCCTTTAGGAGAGCATCATAGTGACAGGCATTATATCCATTAGATCTGCAGAGCTATTTTGTGGGGGCTGGCCCCAGACTGAGCTTGATCTTTTTTTACATATCAGGACTCTTCTTCTCCTTGGATTTGTTACCTATATAAAACACTGGCAAAAAGAAAGGCTCCTTAACATCACAATCCTGTGAAATAAAAGGCCACTGGAAGCCCTTCAGAAGCCAGAAGAAACAATCAGAGTCCCCAGGTAGATAGGAATGAAGAAAACAGCTTAGAAAGAGCTAAGTAAAACAKAGGTATGAGCTGGGGGTGCTGGCTGCACCTATGGGTGGAACACCATGGGTACCAGGTATTGTGAGGCAGCTGAAAGGAAGATGTTGAAATTCTGATTCTTGCAGAATCACCAGCCCAACTCTGCCAGTRTTTGGTGTGGATTGAAGACCCCTGCCCCAGGTATTTGGTGGTTTGGGGTGACAGGGTGRCTTTTTTCAGACCTAGCTGTTACTCTAATGTTTACAGAGAGTTTGAGAAGATCGAGAAAGTAACCAGGATAATCTTCCTCCTGTTTTGGGTTTGAGTCCTTGTCTTTCAGAACCCCCTAGGATTTTTTTTTCTAATGGCTCTCAGTACTGGAAATGAACATCTTTACATGGTCTCAAGCTGRGAGCGTTCATCCTCTTGGCACAATTAAGCCTCAGGTGCCTAAAAACTCACTTCCTAAATGATAGTTTGTAACAAAATGGACCAAATCAGTGGCCATCTGTTCTCTTCTTGGATGTCTGCARCCCAGCTGCTGGTTCATGGATGTGGTCATTCTGAAAGTATTTCGAATAGCTTAAGCCCTGAGCCTGTGCTTGAGTAAGAGCAAACTTAACTTAAAAAGGGACATGTAAACAGGCATTCTCTGGGAGCTCTGAAAGAACCCCATTTGCACTTAAGTATCGGTTCAGGGGAACTAAACTGTRTTCCAGAAATGCTATTACAGAAATTGGTCATAGAAGGTGGTAAGATGACAAGATTAACAATGGAGAAGTCCTACAAAATAGAGTAGAAATAGAAATCATCATTTCTATCAGAATAGAAATCTCTAAAGAGTCTGAACTACCTGAAATGGTWGAAGAAACGGCCCGAAATGCTGCAAAAGGAGCACTGTGACCACRCAGTGCACCTGTCATACTCATGTGCTCACTGCATGCCTGTATGCTCTAAATTGCTGGGGAGAGMATTGTCTCTTCAGGGTATGGGTTCTAAGACATACAGAGAGATGAAGGGAGGAAGGCCAGGGCATGGATGCTCAGCAAATGAAGGCACGGCTCACAGCTCTGCAAACAGAGCCACACACAGTGATTTTGCAGCATGGTAACTCAGGGTGCAAGCAACACTTTTCCACATAAGCAGCATTCCCCTGCAAAGAAGCAGCAGCCAAGCAGTGACACTTCCAGCCTTCTGACAATGAATTGCAAAAAATAAGATTTTATTCGTAGCAAATACATGAGCTTGGAGTCTTCAGTGGACAAAAGCTGGGTTGTGAATTCATAACGTTGTCTAGATTTGGATAATATAGAGATGCAGGAAGATAAAAYGTTCACTAGCATCTTCCTTAACTTGTGAATGTGGAAAAGTGTTGCCGGCTTCCCAGGGGATGGAGGCTGCGAGAGATCGAGCACCTGCAAAGCAATTGTTGCTGTAGGATGGCGCGCACAGCCTTCGCTGTCCCCGGCCCCGGTACCCCGGGAAAGGCAGATTTAGGCGCTCACCCTCCCCGTGCCGCCCCGGGTGCTTCCCTCCATCCCCCCTGCCCCGCCGGGAGTGTGGCCGGGCCGGGCGGCGCCGCAAGGTCAGCCCCGCGCCCCGCCCGCCCCGCCGCGCCGCCCGCGCTACGAACCCTTCTCCTCCGCGCCCGCGCTGCCCATGGTGGCGGAGCGCGGAGCTGTCCGCGGCTGCGGGCCCGCCTCGCCAGCTGTCGAAAGCCCAGGCTGGAGTCCCGACGGCTCGGGGCACGGGGTGGTCCCGGGCGGTGGGGGCACCTCGCCCGGGCTCCCCTCGCCGCCCGGCGATGCGACCCCGCCGGGAGATGCTCAAATCGCCCTAATTAAAAAATTAAACACGGCCGCTGCTGCTACCGCCTCCTCCTCCACCTCCTCGCCCGCCCCTTTCCATCGCTATTCAGCCGCGCTCTTCTCCAGCCCCGCTTTGCACGGATTAAACCCAGGAGCGTGGAAACTTCCTGCAAAACACTACGTGCGGTGCATCGGTAAAGGCCGGGCCGGGGCCGCTGCGGAGCGCGGGGGGAGCAGCCCTCCCTCCTCCGCTCCGCTCCGCTCCCGCCGCCCAGGCCGGGTACCGGGGCCTCGAAGGCCGGGTGGTCTCTGCAGCGATGGAGGACGGGGCTGCGGTACCCGCAGGAGGGGTCGCTCCCCCGGGGCCGGGAGCCCCGGTACCGATCGAGCGGCGCGGCCCYGCCGCCGGCACCGAGCAGGACCTGTGGAGCCGCTCCGGGTGCGGCGGGGCCGCGCTGCTCGCGGTGAAACAGCGGACAGAGTTTCACACGCTGATCTGAGTGGTGCGTGCTGAGCCGAAAGCCTCTTAGGCTGTGCCCGCAGTGTGGCCTCGGGTCCTCCCAGCAGCTCTAATAGAAATAACGATTAAAGCATAGACCTCGCTTTATATCCTTTCATTAGCTGCGTTTACCTGATGCTGGTTGTATATTAGAGAGGTTTCTATTTGCCACAACAGCAGGTGTTTAAGTTGGATTAGGAAAGAAGATTAATTTCTCCAAACCTGGATCTGTATATATTGCATTAATAAATAGAAAATCTGTTTTAAATGATAGCARTTCCATATTTGTGCATCATCCTGATGAATACACTCCTGCAGGGATGCACGTGGGTCAGTGGAACTGTAGGACTGTATCACTGTCATGCATCATGAGACTTCCSAGACTACTGCAGACCTACTAACAGAATTTTTGCTGTGGAAAATAAWTTAAAAACTCCTCATGTTTTTTGCTGCATGCAATAACACTATGATAGGTTAAACCTTCCTGATATGATCTGGAAAAAAAAGGGTTTTGCCTTGCCTGCCATTTTGATACCCAGTTCCTTTGCTGTGGCTGCAGTGAACTTCTAAGCACTAGGTAGAGTTAAAATACAGCTTTGTCCTGCTGGTAGAACTAAAGGTTAAGCTGGTGGTTAGCTATGTGCTTGCTAATGGTTATTAGTATGATCTTCTAATGTTGCTGCATTAGTCATGTGATAAACAATGTCTGTAAGTCAAGCTAATTTTTGAAGTGCCWCTCATATTTAAAGATCCATGAAGATTTTATAAATAGATAGTTTTAAATAGTATAGGACTGTGCTTTCAGAATATGTATATAGAGCCCCTACTGTTCCTAAGGAGCTCTAGTTTTCTTTTYTAGCCCTGTCCCTGATTTACTTGGGGGCCCCATGAAGGTCTCTCACTAGAAGGAAAGCTATAGTTAGAAATTCTGGGAGTAGCAAACACAAGGTCTCAGAATTCCACGGTGCCCCCTCAACCTAGCATAATTGTTAAGGGAGAATAACATAAATCCAGTCTTTCTTAGTAATTGCTGAGCATTGCTATACTTGGAGAACCTTACTGGAGGTATAACTTAGGAGTGGCTGGGACCACCATAAATGCTGTGTCTGGGAGTGAGGACAGCAYAGACAATAGAAACACATCCTGAGCKGGTGTGTCTTGCCTCTTCTGCCAGAGTCTGGGCATGGTTGCTGGGCCTTTGACTACCATTTTCCTGGGAAAGGTTTACTTGTGGAATATGACTCCTTATAGATATATTATCTTTTGTCTTGTTSTTGTAGATGAAACATTCAGAATTTAAAGAATTCTTTTAACACTGAAATAATTGTCCCTCTTGTACTATGTCATGGCCAGAGGTTGCTGAAATCATGTGATTATTTCTAGGAATCTGACACTCATATCCTGAAGACTTTAGTCCTGATTTTATGTATTGAAGATCCACTTTTCTGGAAATGAAAAGAAACTGGCAGCCAGCAGTAGGGAATGAGTCTTCTTCATCTACCAGTTGTCAGCAGACAAGTAGCACTGTTTTTCTGTTCAAGATGGTACATTTTAAAATGGAAAAGTGATGGAATAACAATCTTTTCCTACATTTCATTTCTTTTTCACTTGAAAGTTGCAAGTTTTGCTTTTGCATGGGAAAAGGGATTTTTTTTTGCATCGGAAAAGGCATGTAGGAGAGTGGTGTATGTGAGTCATTCTGGATGTATGGACAAAGTGAGCATTCGCTACTCTTTACTTTCAATTTCTTTATAAGGATCCATCTTTTGTGTTCAATTGACTATTACTATCAGTTTCATCTGTCTTCAATCATATTTGCTGTTGATTTGATTCTTATTTAGGGAATGTTGTGTTTCCTCAAAGGAGAGCCCTTGATCAGAAATAGGGATTTTATAATCATCTAGTAATTTATTATGTTGAGTTGGCAAATTCAACRGGCCCAATTTAAGATGGGCAAGACACTTAAAGCCAAGTGGGTGCCAGTGAGTGAAAGGCAATGTGGAATTCTTAGAGCTATTAGCTGGTTAATACTTTTAATATTTAAGCATCACTTGAGTGGTGTAGAGATCAAGAAAATGTAACTGTTTTGAGGGATAACTAAGTCCATTATAACTTGCTTTTCAGTTTAGCTTTAAAGAGCTCTTTGAGTGTTCCTTTGCAAACAAACTCTCCCTTCAGCTGCTAAAAATTTTAAATGGGCTGAAGTGGGCAGAGTGAGTGAAGAATATTGGGCACAGAAGAAACAGATCAAGTTGAAATTCCCTGCCTAAGCAAATTTAAGSAAGTTTTTTTAGAATATGCATATTCAGAAAGCAATAGTATATAAGGGAGATAAAAGCAGTAATAGGGGGCACAGCAAAAGTGGGGGGATTATATATTATGTATTGATCATAGTTGCCGCTTGGAATTACTTTATGTAATTTAATTCAAGGTATTTATAATTTTTTAAAGAATAAACATCTCTGTCTACCATGGGGATTTTTTTTACATACTCTTAAAAGATCTGAATCTCTATTTGTGCTTGTTCAAAGGCTGTGCTTTTACTAGACACTGACTTCACCAGCAACATAAATATAGACTGTACAGGCCTGTGGGTTTATAGGGTACTGCTTTGGTGACTTCCAGGAATGAGACAGGAGAACAAGTCCTACAGAGCACTCTCCCCATGTTAAATGTCTGACTAGGCCCACTCTTCAAACAGGAAAAGAGTAGGGATCCAGAAGAAAGTTTGAAAATCACGGCCTTTAAGAAGAAGAAAGTTTGAAACAGAAGAAATTTGAAAATCACGGCCTTTAAGTCTGTTGGGGAAGGTGGAAGAGTACATGTATACAGTGAAAACCAACAGTGCCACCTTGTGTGGGTGGGACGGGAGAGTTGGTCCATGAGGAGGCAAATGACTCCAGGTGTGTCCCAGCTGCTCCACCTCTGGATTGGGGAGACCCCCATGTCAGCCAGAGAGAGGGCAAAGGGAAAGATGAGTTCTCTTTAGACTTGCAGGAGGTAGCAGTTTGCTGCCTCACTTGAAGGGCAAAGGTGGTGACTATGTTAGGGGCACTCAGCCTGACACTAAGGAAGGATCAACATGAAAGCAGGTTGCTTGGTTTTRTCTTTTGTAACTTCAGCAGCTAGAGGAATATCTGGGGGAAGAGAGGGTAATGTGAATTTTTTCATGTAGGAACAGTAAAAGTGTTACCAAAAGTSTGGTGTTATGCAGCCTTTTAGGGGTGAAAAATAGGTGATTAAGATTTCAACTTAAGCTGTGGTCAAGGATTGCATAACACTGAAAAAAAAAAATTATGAGACTTAAGGAGATGTAAGCCTTCCACAGGGGACAAGGAAGTTAGGTCCCTGCAGATCAAGTAGAGCAGGTCTCCTGTGTGACTGATATCATGTTGTTTCTCAGCCTGGAAAAATAATACAAAGAGAGCSTATGGGGAAGATAATATTTGCTTTACTTCAGGTCCACTATAACTATGCAGAAGAGGGTGCCAGTTGCAGAGTAGGGTTAATTTTATTTTTTTAGAATGAAGTAAAGCAGTGTATGTTGGGTGCAGCCTTAAGCAATGCAGACTGGTCTGGAAATACTTGTGTCTGTGCAAAACGTATCTTTAAATACGGTATGAAAGGAAAAATATTTACAAAGCAAATATATTGCTAAAGGAATGCTTCTCCAGATGTACTTGGGGCTTCCTGGAGAAGAGACAGGGTCTAAAAAATGCTAAGCACATTCAGGTCCCATGGCAAACAAAACCAGAAAAATTATGTGTGACACATCTACCATACAGGCCTCATATAGGTGAGAACTGAAAACAGTAAATCACAAAAAAAAATTAAATGGATTTAAAAGCTATGAGGCTCAAAATTCCCATTTTCTGAAGTTACTTTCAGGAACATAGAACTTTTTCACAAGTTCCACCTAATAAAAGTGTTGATGAACTGCTTCTGATTGTGACTTAACCAAAAACAAAATTTAAAAATAAAATTGAGATAAACCAAAGAATTAAAATGGTCTTTTCTAAAAGGATGGTGATACATATTTGTTCATTAGCAAATTGTGAGCTATGCCTTGTTTGTCACTGAGGACTTGAATTTACTGGAGAGTTACTKTTTTGGAAAGAATACTGATACTTAGAATACACATAATTATTTACCTTGGTAACTACTACATGTACAAGAGACTTTCAATAGTAATTCCTTTACAGTTGTTTATATTTACATATATTTACATGGCAAGAACTTTAATAATATTCCATTATCCTCAACTCTGTGTGTAAATCAGTGCTGTCAACTCTCTGYTTGCCAAGAATATACAGCCATCATGCCATACACCCTACCTGTAACTGAGAAACACTATTTACACTAAGGGATGACAAGAGGAATTTGGACAGCAGATCAGGAACACTTGTAACAGTATTGTACTAAATGAGGGATCCCCTTTTAGCAGAAAGATTCCTCAGAAACCTCATCTGTCTCCTGCAGGAACATGAACAGAGGCAGAAGATATGCTGGAAGCCCATATAGTAAAAGATAATTTAAAAATATTCCCAGGAGGGATCAATAGTGTGTAACAAAGGAAACTTTCTTAGCACAGGAAATTGCATGGAAAGACAATGGTTTTCCTTTTTTTCACTTACTATGATAAGTAGATTTTAAAATTTTTATTTCAATCATTTTATACTCAAGAGTCTTCCCAGGGAAAAACTTTAACATTTTTCAACGCAGTTTTGTAGACCAAAGAAATTCTACTTTTTAATTCCAGTTTACCCCTGTCAAAACCTTAACAGCTCCTTGTGGCATTGTTCTTCCATTTTTATTATTGTTCTTTGAAGAAAATACTGAGTGATTATGTGTGGGACTTGTAGAAAAGGATGCAAGACTCCCATAAAAATCCTGACACAGGCAACTGAGCTAAACAGAATGCTCTAAATTGGAGTTTCGGTGTGAGGGAGACAGGGCAAAACTACCATAACTCCTCTAGTCTTTTAGCCAGGCTATGCCCAGTGCAGCCTTGATACAAAACACCTCATCATCTCTGGATGTGGATGGATTGTGCACTTCTGASTATTTATTACAAAACACATTGTGTGACACCAGAGTTTACCGATACAAAACCGTGTCCACTGGGCTCTGGTGGGTCGATCTTGGCTGGCCATTAGGTGCCCACCAAGTTGGTAAAAAAATTCTTCCTGTTATATCCACAGGCCTATCAGCATAGGAATTCAGTGTYGGCTGCTTGGTGCCATAATACTGCTTTAGGGAGTATAGGATTCCAACACTTGAGATGCTCTGTGCAAAGCCCTGTCAAACAGAGGGTCTGGTAACCTGAGCATGGGAATTACTGCCCTTCATCCTGTAGAAGTGAGGCCTGTAAAATGTAATGACAGCAATATCAAGTAAACATTAACTATTCCAGTGGTGATTATTATCACAAATACCAAGATATTTATCTAATTATGGTTAATGTGTGACCAGAATTACATCTCTTATCAGACCTCCRGACATGCCTTTCTACCTTCATCTGGAATGCAGGTTACTGGGGTGTTTTGCATCTTTCTCCAAAATCTCAGATGTTACCAACAGTCATGAGGACAGACAAAAGAGAGTCCCAGCAGCTCATTACCAGTTTACTTCCAAGACCCACATTAGTACAGGTCAGTGGGTCAGCAACCAGAAGCCACCAATCTAAATTCATTGCAGAGGACAGAATGACTTTCCTTACATAATACATGTATAGTATTTGGTTATTACCCCTTTAGAAATGCTTTTGTACTTGTGGTTAGTGAAATTATTAAACTTTGTCCAAATGATAAATGCTTTTTTTCTTATTTTGAAAATATTGATAGAGTGTCCAAAGGAGGCAACAAAGATGGTGGAGGGTCTGGAGGCCTTATGAGGAGCAACAGAGGTCACTTGGTCAGCCTGGAGGAGAGGGAGGGGAGGCCTCATTGGGGTTTTCAACATTGTCACAAGGGGAAGAAGAARGGCAGATACTGATCTCTTCTCTCTGGTGACCAGGGACAGGACTTGAAACAACATCAAGCAGAGTCAGGAAAGATTTAGGTTAGATCAAGAAAAGGTTTTTCACCCAGAGGGTAGTTGGGCACTAGAACAACAGAGTTGGGGCTCCCTGGGGAATTGGTCACTGCACCAAGTGGTCACTGCACCAAGGCTGAGAAGGTTCCATAAGTGGACAATGCTC
This sequence comes from Malurus melanocephalus, assembly GCF_030028575.1. Taxonomy (NCBI): domain Eukaryota; kingdom Metazoa; phylum Chordata; class Aves; order Passeriformes; family Maluridae; genus Malurus; species Malurus melanocephalus. Next base: position 1,171,723 of record NW_026623348.1, on the reverse strand, counting down.
TTGGGCACGTGGCATGAGTCTTCGGGAATGCTGTGCAGGACCTGGAGTTGGACTGGATGAGTCCCTACCCACTCAGTATATTCTATGATTTTGTATTTGGTATGAGCTATCTCAACACAGATTAAGGGTTGATTTTGGGTCCAAATCCTTCAGGATTTAGGAGCCTTCAGTTTATGATGAATGTGGGGATCTTCTTAATGTTGAGGGAGTACCGAAATGTTTGGAAAAAGACTGTACACAATTTTTAAAATCAGAAATTATGTGGCAAGCAGCACTAGAGCARTGATCATCCCCCTCTACTCACATTGGTGAGGTTGCACCATGAATCCTGCATTAAATTTTGGGCCCTTCACAGCAAGAAGGACACTGAGGTGCRGAAGTGTGTCCAGAGACGGGCAGTGGAGCTGATCAAGGGTCTGGAGCATAACTCTTGTGAGGGACATTTGAGGGAGTGGGGGCTGTTCAGCCTGGAGAAAAGGAGGCTCAGGAGGGACATTATCGCTTTCTACAACTACCTGAAAGGAAAATGTAGCCAGGTGGGAGTTGGTCTCTTCTCCCAAAAAATAGGTGACAGAGTGATAGGAAATGGCCTCAAGTTGCACCAGAGGAGATTTAGGTTGGATATTAGGAAAAATTTCTTGACGGACGGGATTGTCAAGCATTGGCACAGGCTGCCCAGTTAAGTGGTGGAGTCACCATTGCAGGAGGGATTGAAAAGACGTTCACATGTGGCACTTGGGGACTTRGTTTGGTGGTTTACTTAGCAGTGTTGTGTTAAAGATTGAACTAGAAGATCTGAGAGGTCTTTCCCAACCGAACTGTTGGTGTGATTGAGTGATTAAGTGGCTCGGTGAAGGTGGCTGTTCTGAAGCGCCGTGTCTGCCATGGCGGCCCACAGCCCCGCGTCGCCATGGCAACGCGCAAAGCCTCGGCGCGCGCGCCCTCCCTTGGCCTGGGGCGGCGCTCTCGCGAGACTTGGTGCGGCGCGGCGCGACGAGGCCGAGCGGTCGGGGCCCGTTTCAAACCGGCGGTCGCGGGGCCGCGGCCCGGGACGAGATGGCGGAGAGCGACAGGGCGGAGGCGGCCGCGCCGCGCCGAGCCGAGGAGGCGGCCGCCCAGGCACCGCAGCCGCCGCCGCAGCAACAGCAGCAGCCGGCGCCGCAACAACAGACGCCGCAACAGCCGCCGCAGGATGAGGAGGCGGCGGCGGCGGCCGCGGCACCCGGGAGCGGCGCGGGCAGCGCAAATGGCGTCAAAATGTGAGGGCAGGGCCGGTCGGGYGGCGGGGCCATCGCGGCCGGGGGGTGCGGCGGGAGGAGGTGGCCGGACCCCCCCGCCCCCTGGGCTCCTCCCCCGCGGGGACGGGGCRCAGCCGGGTCTGGGGCTGCGGGGAGGGGGCCCTCCCGCCCCGGGAGCTCATTTTGAGCGCGGGGAGGCTGCGGCCTGGGCGCGGGGCGGGTGGTCGGCGGCCGCTGAGGGCTGGGCGGTGTGAGGCAAGGCTGGGCTCCGAGCCCCGGGCTGTGGTACCTGGCGGGCCGGTTCCCACGGGGTATTCGTCCAGGAATTTTCGCATCGTTTCTCGTGCCGGTTACGTTTCCAATTGTGGCCGAAGCTATGTGTTTTGTAAAGCCGTTGAACTAGTCTTTTGTTTACGTGAGAGGGGTAAGACGTCCCTATAGTAATTTACTTTCTAAAAACAAACAGCCCCCCCACATGTATGCACGAAGTTTTCTGGGAAATGGTGAGAGTATGTAAAATTGTGCCTTGTATATATAGTAGGTTTAAAAGGAGGTTCGTACAAGGGAGCTGGAACTACCAGTTCTCTGGAACAATACCGTGAATAACTTTGTGTGCGTGGTTGTTCTTGATGTCAGGCTTTGAGGGTTGTTGCTCTTTATATGAACTAGGTTCTGGCCTCAGATCGTTGGAATTTCAATATCTCTTCCAATCTTATTCAGATCTTGGAGAAGAAATACTTTTGTAGTAGACTTAGTGTTGCAGTACATCAAAGGTGTTGATGTCTGTGAAGTTTTGACATGTTCTAAGCAGTCTTGCTCTGATACTGTTGTGTTTAAAAAATGCATGTGGGATCAAGTTCGATATATAGCTAGGGGAMTAAAGATACACTTCATGCCTTTACTTGACTCCCTGTGAAATTTAATTTAGTWTACAAGTTACAAATTTCACTTTATTGTAAAATAAAAGTTGTGGATTTTTTTTTCCACAAGTCTGGTCCCTGGCTTCTAAACTGATTAGAGTTGAATTTTCACAGGAAGATAGTCACTCATTTGCCCCTTGTAGTATAAATTTTATTGCCCTTTGGGGTTGCTACTGTTGAAATGATGTAATTTCTCTGTATCCCTCTTGTCAACAATGTCTTCATTTCTATCCAAAACCTCAGAAGCAAATGAAAAATCCCAGTAATTTTGCATGGTAGAAATTACAAGTTGGAGTTTGAAAGTAACAGGGAGTTCTTGGTAACAAAGATACAAATCTGATTCTTTCACATACAGTTTTTAGTCTTCCACCAAACAGGTGTACAAAGGATTAAGCTGTCAGTGTATAGGTGAAATGTACTTCTTAAAAAAAAAAAAGTGTTTCAATAACCTGGGTTGCTTAGCACTCATTACATTGGAGAGGAATCCTGGCTCAATTTGCACACTTCCCTAAGTTCATTGTATTGGGCAGTGGAACTGTTCAGTGCAAAAAAGCTAAATGGTCTGTGTGCTTTGGAATCGCATGTTGTGAACTTCTTGCATTTCTGTCTGCTGATCTTATTATGGACACTTGGGAAGAGACAAGTTTGTTTTAAAAAATTAAGTTTTAGGGCTTTCATATTGATGTATCTTGTGCTTATTATTTTTAGGCTCTGGTTTTGCATGTGAAAAGCTTGCCTTTTTGTCTCCAAAACTTTAGTTCAAAAGCTTTTTTYCCCCAAAAGATATAATTGCTCTTTGAAGTCAATGAGCATAAGTACTTTTTTAAAAAGAACTAATGTAGACATCTTTTTTCCAATCCCAGAAATGATGATGGTCTGTGATTTCACAGGCAAATATTAATTTAACCTATGAAATGTGTAGCTCATACAAAAAGTAAAGAATAGAAATCACTATTGTTTCTCCCCCATGAAAATGTCAGCTCATAGTTTCTGTCTTTTTTATGGTCTGTAGGTGACTAATGTGACATTGCTTTGAATGTATTATTTGATTGAAATTATTTTTAATATTCAAGGAGGAGGGGAAGAATTGTAAAAGGTTCTCTGCCTCCAGCTTGTTCACTGGCCTGTGTTGGTTTTGGCAGATGAGTTTTGCAAGAAGGGTTGTTTCTTTAATTAATCGACTATTTTCAGGAGACTGGCTATGATCCCTAGACTAAGTGAAGTGTTGCTYTGTCTCCCAGATTTAGGAGTTTATGCCAGGCTCGTATCTTCTGTGCTCTCTACTCATTTGTACAGGCAGGTTTTGCAGAGCCTGTGGATTCCATATTTGGAGACCTGTCTCATCCTATGCACTACATTGAGCACCAAGGGGCTGTTTCATAATCCTTTAAGCAGGAAAGAGCTTAAAAGGCTGAAGAGAATCCATTGCTTTAATCCTGAAACTTAAGGAAGAACTCAGATTTTTATTAGGCGTCTCATCGGGTCTGAGTTTTTCATTTGCAAATGGGTCTGGGTTGGAAGGAACTGATCTGACTGGAAGACCTGATACTCTGCTCTTTGCCTCTCTTCTCTGGCTTATTCCAGTTMCTGCATTGTTCCTTCCATTTCACCTCATTACACAGCCACACAAGARTTATGTTTTCACACAGATAGGATGGTGTGGAGGAGGGATGATGTGGAGGGAAGTAGGAGGATTCTTGAACCAGATAATGTGTTGTTGACTTGAAATGTTTTAAATTTTACAAATACTTCCCCCGAGGAGTGTCTGTGCATTTCCCAGTTGCCAATCCTCTCTTAGTCCACTTGCAAACACAAGGACTGTGAAGTTCATACCATAGGAGTATTTCAGAATTGGGGAAAAAGTCATGGGAGAAATATGGATGTGTTTGAATCTACTCCTCCCTGAAAAGTGCCCAAGCTTGAGTAGATAATACATTTAGCTTCATGAAAAGCTCCTTGCATGTGCTTTTGAGTGCAAGACTGCCGCTTACTCACTGTTTTGTTAACTGMAGAGAACTGAAAGTATGTCAGTTAATCAGAATCACTGATTTTGCCTTATGTTGTGGTTGTAAAACTGAAATGCCTATTTTGGCTAATTTTCCACCAGAAACCTTCCAAAATATCAGAATGAGATAAAAACTAAGCCTTCTAAAATGTGGAAAATATAGTAAGGATAGTGATGTAATTTAAGGAGGGTTCACGATCATTCACTTCTGTCAGTAGGACATTGGCTTCTGATTGTTCCAACTCAAATGCTAATGCTGGCTTTTTAAAATATGTTTGTGTAAAAGTACTTTTCAAGTTGCTCTTTAAGCAGACAGTAATGTGTATCTCTATGTAGCATCTGTTTAGTGGATCACATTTGTGTGGCTTTATTCAGTGGATTCTTCCASTTCAGCAGTTCTTCTTTTTAAAAGTAACAATTCAGGCACCTTGAGCCTCTGCTMGCATGCTAAATGACCTTGTGATAGTAACTATATCAATCAAGAGTGCTGAAGAGWTCTGAATATTTCTTCTAATTCTGTTAAAAGTGTGTGGTCTTACTGAAGTTGGGATTTGGGCTGCCTTAAATGAGAAGCAGTGAATTTTCTTGGATTTTCATCTAAAAATTAAGATTTTAWGAGAAGAATTTTGGTGCTATTGGTGAATTTTTGAAAGACTGAGGGGCAGAAGTCTATTTTGTTGCTTTTAATGGTTAATTAGTCTTAGATTCAAAGCATGGCTTAATATAGCTGTTTCCTATGTGTTTAGCAAGTTTTCAGATTCTAGTAGTGTTAAGCAGTGAAACTTAAGCAGAAAGTATTTGTTGTTCTTCGTTGAATGTTAATTTCTGTCTAAAAGAAGTCTGACACAATTTTTGAATAAAAATTATTTATGGGGTAGATAAAATACAATTTGATGTAAAACCTATTGGGGTTGATTTTGATATATTACTATTCCATTGAATGAAGCATCCCAAGCTGTTTCAATGCTCAAACTTAGACCATTTCTACTCTCGCTTGTGTGGTGAAAATCCTGTAGCTTAGCCAAGTGGGATGTGAATATTACCAAAGCATGAAGGCATGATGGGTGCTGGAGCTGATTTTTCACTCATTCTGTTTTGGTATTTGTAGTAGTTTCATAGTATCATCTTTCTGAGTCTTGACACACAGGATGTGCTGGCACAGGTTGCCAAGAGTTGTGGATACCCCATCCCTAGAAGTGTTAAAAGTTGGATGGAGCYCTGACAAACCCTGTCTAGTGAAAGGTGTCCCCACCCAGGGTAGCTGGGCTTGGAGTCAGAGGAGCTTTAAGGTCCCTTCCAACCCAAACCATTCTAGGATTCTATGAATCTGTGAAATGGAATGTAACTGAAGTAGTAAGGTATACTTTCTTTACTTAATATTGTAACATTTTTTTTTGTTCTCAATAAAATGGTGTATTCTGAAATTACACTAGTAGTGTGAATTTATTTTTCCTAATTTGAGAAGCATMATTTGACATCCTTGGAGTTCCAGTAGCATAGGAGATACCCAGTTATATAGGTGGGAACTGTGATAGTCTAATGATCCAACACAAGACTAATAATGTTTTTGTTTGGATTTTTATTTTTTAATGTAGGGATAATGATGAGACAGCAAAAGAAGGGAAAGCACCCGTGAAAGAGAAGTACAGTGCAAAACCGAAGGCAATCCCTTCTCTTGGAAACAAGAATAGATTTCACCCCTATGGAAAGGAGAAGAATGCAGGCTCTGGAGACAAGAAGGCTGTTAATCGCAATAGAGTTTTTATTAGCAACATCCCGTATGACATGAAATGGCAAGCTATTAAAGACCTTATGAGAGACAAAGGTAACTCACTCCTTATAATACACTTCACACAGAAACTGATAAKGCTTAAATGCAATGGATGTGTCCTTTAAGCCACACAGATTTGATTTGACTTTTTTTTGTTTTGGCCTTTACTTGGTACATCTATCTCCCTTCCCTCTCTTTCATCCGAGACAATTGCATTGCAGGGTAGGCTGGGTAAATGAAGTTCTCACAATCTTCTGCCATTCTGGTGTGACAGTAGAGAGTATATGCATGACCTCATGAGTTCTTAAAGAGATTGTGTTTTGTCTAGTTGTAGTTCTTGTAGATTTTATTTTCTCTAAGGGCTATTGTATTTAAGCAACACATTAAGTGTGTTAACCTGAATAATAAGGGATGTCTTTCAAAAAGTTGTTTTGTATTTCTTTGGTGGAATCTGGCTGTGGCATTAACTTTGTGTGCATTGTCACTTCTGCCATGACTGTCTGGAGATTTGTATTAAAAGCTTGTTACTATTGTTGCAGTTCTGATAGAGAAATCTGACTACCCCAAAAATTTTGTTATAAATTTGGGGTAAAATAATGATAACATAYGGATTTTGTAAAAAGTTAGTTCTGTGATTTTTTTTTAAAAAACTGATTCTTCAAAAGTAATGCAAAGCACACTTGGCTTTTAGGCTGTGAAAAATGCCAGACCCCTCTTCTGTAACTGCTGGTTTATCTGTTGTAAGGTGACGTGACTATTTGATTGGTTTATTTACTGAAACTTCCTCCTTTAGAAAGTGAGTTGCTTGCTGTGAAATATTTGATGTGTAAATTTGGTTATTATTGAAGGCAAACTTATGATTGAAGATATTCAGGTAGAAAGTCACCTTAAAACAGGTGTTGTGAGTAGGATGATAAATGTAACACTTCTCAGTGAACATTGACGTTTCATTTGTTAGGTTAAGGGACTGTGTATATCTGAATTTGTTCACCAACTATATCATACTGGCCAAAATATGATCTGTAGTATGAATTAGGTTAAATGTAGTTGTTTGTTTTTAGCTTTTGAGAATGTGGCTGCTGCATATCTGAAAACTAGCTAAATTATATAGCCATTGACAGGAGGTATGTTGGTCTGGTTTTGATTGTTGGTGAATAATAGGTGATTCTCTGTAGACTTGTGCACAGGGGCACAGTAAAGAAAGATACTGGTGTTTAAATGCATTGTCTCTTGGTATTTTCCCTTTGTATGTCTTATGTAGTTGGTGAGGTTACATACGTGGAGCTGTTTAAGGATGCTGAAGGAAAATCAAGGGTAAGTGCCGTGGGCAACAATCTGCTAGAGGTTTAAAAGTTCCTCAGCAGTTTTATTTTTGTATAATACCTGTACCAGTTATTGGAAAGTAAGTTTCATTTTTACACTGATTTTCGTTAAGGTAGCCCTGAGGATTCTGTATTAGAAGTAGTATGACACCATCATGCAACTCACACTAGTTGGTTGTAAGGGACAAAGTATTACTGTAAATGTTAACAAATGGCATTTGCTTAATTCTTCTTTTTAGCCAACACCTTTGTCTTGGTACAAATCTGTTTCATATAAAGGACGTTCAATAAACTAATAATTTTATTTAAATTTTGTTAGTGTAGTATTCTCTTCTTGGGGCCAATAAGTATAAAATGTTAGCTAAGAGTATACTGGGTGAAGTGCCTGTTTTCACAGTTTGCAGGGTTCSTACTTTTAAACACGGGGTTAATGTATTTGCTTTCTTAAAACTGAATGAATGGAGATAGTTGGTAGCCAACAGAGTGCCTGCAATGAGGCACTAATAGTGAAGATTGTTAAAGCTCCTCTGTCTTCTTAAAAATAGTCAAAAGTTTGGCCAATAGCAGCTCCAAACCTGCAGTGAGAATGTGAGAAATGCAGGTTTGAGTCTTAACTGAGGTTGTATCAATTGTTTGAAATTACATTCTTTAATACTTGTTAAAACTAAAACATGCTGTGAGCTTTGCTATACTTAAAGAAATCCTCGACTCTTTGCTTTAYTAGAAGGATTCTGGTGCAGTCGATAAGGTTATTTTCTTTAAGGTAATTTCTCAATTATGCTGTAGTACTGAAGAGGTATGCAGACTCCTTGTTCATTGTACTGGTGTACTTGATGTAGGTAATTTGAAATTTGTAGTCAGTGGGCAGCTTTTAATGACATGATGAGTGCCTTGACTGGTTTTTGGATATGTTTTGGGGTTGTTTTCTTTCCACCCTTTCCCTCCCACCTCCTCTTCCCAGTTGTCCTTACATGGATCTGTGTGGCATTTTTCCAATTCTGTTGACTCTAAAGAGTGTAAGAGACAATGTATTCTCTTGCATTTGAAAGGTATGTATGTTGAGAAAGTAGGAGAAATTCGGATTGGCTACCGCTAAAGAGCATGTATTATGGATTTTGAAACTGAAAATAACTTGTATAGTTATTTAACAGTGAGCTGGGATCTTTAACTGGAATCTTCATTGCTCTATCCTATGTTCTGACTGACTCCTTGTTTTTTTGCTTGTTTTCTCTTTACATATGATGACAAATCTCGTGGATATAGGGTTGTGGGTAAGTTTCTTTTTTTTATGTGTGTAGAAGCACACTGCTATCCAAACATTCAATTAGTTTTGGCATTTTAAACTTTATTTTAATATTCTAAATGTTTTGATTTCTTTCTAAGTGTGGTTGAATTCAAAGATGAAGAATTTGTTAAGAAGGCATTAGACACTATGAACAAGTATGATCTTAGTGGAAGACCCCTGAATATTAAAGAGGTAAGGTTATTGCTGCTGTTTTGAATTTGAAATAGTGGAGATACTACCGCTACTGAGATGACAGTAGTGTTTTGAGAAACTTAGATATGTAATTTCCAGTTTCATTTTCTATGGTATTTTTTTAATGGGCTCAATTGCCTGTTGGCTTGCAGAAGGTTGATTACTATGCCAAGTAAACTGACAAAAAGTGTGTCCCAAAGTTAAAATAATTCAATGCTGTTTTTTGTTAAAACATCTTTTAAATTCACATTCTTACCTTAGTGTCATCAGGTCTTTTCCAGCCWTAATAATTCTATGTTTACATTGCTTACCTGCTTTAAAATATGACACAGAATGAGTTAATTATTATATTACTGCATATGTGCAAAAATGGGGCCGGAAATAAAGAAGAGGTTGTGCTGTCTGGAAAGTGAAATCATGTCAACATATTGAAATGCTGTAGCATATTATGGTGTCTGATGCAGTTCTTGTCCTGTTCAGTTTTAATAATGRTATTAATAAATAATACAAAACCACCACCTAATTAAATTCATTCAGTTATTGGAAGAAAGTGCTAGACTGACAGTCCTTTAGCTTGAAATCTTTTCTACTTGTCCATAGGCTAGGTACAGCATGTGAAGTGGCAGTGCACGCTTCCTCAACAAGTGCTTTGCCAATATGCCTCAACCCTCATCTGAAAGGACCCACCTCTAGAGGTGAGGGAATTAGGTCTCCATGCTAATTCAGTTSTTGATCCCTCTGACATGGACAAGTATATTAGTTGATAATTTGGATCAGTTTATGCAGAATTTCAAATAGTACAATTTTCTTTGTTGGCAGTCCTRTTGCTGATCATTAAGTGGCTTTATTTGTGGCCATGTTTCAGGATCCTGAAGGGGAACATGCTCGTAGGGCATTACAGCGGGGAGGAGGACAGTTTCCAGGAGGACATGGACCTGATGCAGCTCCTGGAATGATGAATTTACCACCTTCTATTCTCAATAATCCAAACATTCCTCCYGAAGTTATCAGTAATTTGCAAGCAGGCAGGCTCGGATCCACAATTTTTGTTGCCAATGTAAGCTTAAAACTATGTTGTGACTTTAGTGTTTGATCTTTGTAAGACATCTTACACCTGAGTTGTTCAGTTTTAATATAAAGAGGAAGTTGGAAATTAGTTAACAATTGATAGTATATTCAGCTGAAAATATTAGATATGTGTTCAGATTTTGAACATGGAAAGATACCTTAAACTCTTGAGACTGACACGCACTTTTAGCTATTGCACAGTCATCTGTTGACTCAAAAGTATTTTATGCATCTTTTCTCTATCTATTTACAATTGCATTTCTCTTTTATTAATATATGCTTCAGTTTATWTTGCTAGTTACCTTAGACTAATGTRWTAAAGTTGCTTTTAGTTGACTTTTTGGACTGATGCAGTGTGTGTATTTTACAAAATCTCGACTATTTACAATTGTCAGGCATTTTGCCAATGAAGAGTTAACAGCACTGCAGAAAATTCTTCCAAATSTAATGGAAGAACAGTAATGTGCACTGAAATCACTGATGTATTTCTGTGTTTAAGCTTGACTTTAAAGTTGGCTGGAAGAAACTGAAGGARGTATTCAGCATTGCTGGGACTGTGAAGCGTGCAGACATCAAGGAAGATAAAGATGGCAAGAGTCGAGGAATGGGAACAGTTACCTTTGAACAAGCAATTGAAGCTGTTCAAGCAATATGTATCCTTGGTTTTGAAAAATAGTTGATTGAATATTGATTAATCTGTAATGGTTTCTGACAGCGTAGTTTTGCAAGTGATGCTTATTTGCCTTGTAACTACTATGCAGGGTCTAGAGCGTGATACTGTGCAGATTACTGAATTCAGTCATTACATTTGTAATGACTGAATTTAGAAGTTCCTGACATTAAACRAAATATGAATATCTGGGAGTGTGACAATTGTGAAATGAATATACCTAACAGCTTGTATGGCRTCTTCTGGCCCTTGAATTGGGTTTCTAAAGATAAGGTGAGGAAAGATAAGACTCATAGTAATTGTACAGAAATAAAGTAAGTTATTATATTGATTCTTCATAGATAGTTACATTGCCGTCTTAATATTCCTTGATTTGCATTTCTTCAGCTATGTTCAATGGACAGTTCCTGTTCGATAGACCCATGCATGTAAAAATGGTAAGTTGCTTTCATTTCTTTCAACTTTATATGTTTCTGTCAAAACATTGAAAGGATTATATAGCATAATGTCCTTGTTTTTCATCAGGATGACAAATCTGTTCCTCATGAAGAYTTTCGTGTTGTGGACAGCAAAAGCTCACAATTACCTCGTGAGTGCATACAGTTTTCTATTCCTTGAACTTAATAAATGGTGATACATATTTTGGTATAGTTTAGTAGTACTTTTTCTTACTGTGGTCTCTGTGATACAGAAGAAGGTCTCTCTTCTGATCATACTTATTTTTTTGTTTTCAAGGTGGTCTTGGTGGCATTGGTATGGGACTTGGACCAGGTGGACAGCCCATCAGTGCAACACAGTTGAGCATGGGTGGTGGAATGGGAAGCATGGGTCCAGGAGGTAAATCCATGTTCTTCATTTTGAAATTGTACAGAGCTATAAGTTTAAAATAGCCATTTCTGTATTTGGAAGAATGACAGACTTTTGACAAAGCAAATCTTGTGTAGTGTGCTTTTGAATTTTAACTGTGTCTGACTTATTAAAAATCCATTAGGATGTTCTAAATGTTGTTTATCTTTTTGGTTTAAAGGTATGGGAATAGACGGTCCAGGATTTGGTGGAATGAGTAGAATGGGAGGCGGTACGTGCAATGAAGTTTTTTGCATTAAATATTTCTTTAATACTCTATAGAAAACACTTTTCCTTATTTTGCAGGACTTGCTGGATTTCGTGGAATGGAAGGAATGCCTAATATGGGAGGATTTGGAGTCAACCGAATGGGAGGTAGTTGAACACCGTTCCTGTACACTTATTAATTTGCTAATATTTATTTTTTAAAGGCTCTTCATTTAGGGGTGGGTAACATAGATGAGTTCAAAGGAAGTAGTTGCATGAGTGGAAGCCTAGGAACTGGCGGGAGAGTTAAGTGTGTAATAGGTGTCTCTGACTTGTGCTTTACACTAACTTGTATTTAAACAGGAGCAGGTGCRAAACAAGTGTTGTAGGGGCATCAATTTAGATGTAAATAACAGAATATTCATGGTTTTTTCTTTGTTCTCTACAGAAATGTTCCGTGGTGGAATGGGAGGAAACATGGAAAGAGAATTTGGCCGTGGTGACATGGCATTGAACCGTGGTTTTGGAGAGTCTTTTGGAAGGATGGGTATGGTGACTATTAAATTTACTATGACGTAGTATTGAAAGAGTTTTGCTAGAACGAGATCTGGTTTCATGTGGTCATCTTCTTTTGTCCCTTCTTCCCCATTACTGTAAGGCTGTAATCTGWGTGTTTATTACAGCCACCATTTAGGACAGAGGTTCAGGTCTGAAGGTTTTTTTCCCATAAATGGAATAAATATTTGAGGAAAGCGTTTAGCTTCATACTGTTAAATTTGTGGGGTATTAAGTCTTTGGGGTGTTGAAGTATATGCTTCTGATAATCCTGCACGAGCTGTCCACATATAGCCTTTGTAATTTCCAGGAGCCTGTTTTGCAAATGCATGGTGTAATTTTGTTTTTACTGCCAATCAGGTAGCATTGAACGGGAGTGATGAGTTTTGGTACCCTCAATTTTCTTCCTGCTTTCTGAGCTCATCCAGCTCAGAATGGTATTTACTGGCCTCTTCTGTAACTGAGCCAGCATTGTTTTGTTTGTAGATAATGTCTTGTTGGCAGTTGGGTTCCCTTTAATGAGTTACTCTTCTRTCTTCAGAGGCATGGAAGTGTTTAACAGTAGAGCCATCTTGTACTTTGTTACTGAGCTGTTACCTGGATGAACCGCAGAATCATGTCGGTTGGAAAAGATCACCAAGTCCAACCTTTAACCCAACACTGCCAAGTCTATCACTAAACCAGGTCACCAAGAGMCACATGAATATTTATTTTAAGTCCCTTCAGGGATGGTGACTCCACCACTTTATTGGTCAGCCTATTCATGTGATTGACAACCCTTTCTGTGAAGAGATTTTTCCTAATCTAAACCTCCCTGGTTTAACTTGAGGCCATTTCTTTTTATTTTTTTTGCTTACTTAGTAGAATACTGAGACTGACCCCCACATGTCTGCAACCTCCTTTTAAGTAGTTACAGAGAGCAAAAAGGTCCTCCCTGAGTCTCCTTTTCTCCAGGCTGAAGCTCCCTCAGCCATTCCTCACCAAGGCTTATGCTCCAGGGCCTTGATCAGTTTTGTTGCCCTTTAGTGGACACATTCTAGCACCTCAGTGTCTTGTAAGGGCCCCAAAACTGTACACAAAATGCATTATAGGAGACAGCTTTTCTTCCTCCTCCCTTTCCTCTTACTTTTCCATTCCCTTAATTCACCTCCTTGAAAGAGAACTTCTAAAAGCATAAGGTTCATCTAGTCTAAAAGTTGATTTTTTTTTTCTTATTAGTTGAGGCAAGTCATAGCAAASGGTAACTTGTATGCTTCTCTTCAAGCTCTGATAATTGTGTAGAAGTGGTAAGAATGTAGTAAGCTTGTCCTTTGAGCTAGTCTYACTGCCTTGGAATGAATGTCTTAGAAATCAAGTGTCTGCTTTTGCACTGGCTATTTGCATAAACATCTGTTTACCGAGTGAAAATGAAAGGCCATTTCAGTTATAAATGCTCCTGCAAGCAGTAGGCTTCTGGGTCTTCTGGTAAAACCTTGATTTTGAAATATGTGAACATAGCTACTGTGAGAAACTGATGTGTCTTTCATTTAGTAGATCCAGCAAGCTTCAATTTACTATTTGTCAGATCTTACCATTTAAACAATGTCCTGAGAACCAAGATTAGAGATTCCCAGCTTACTCTTAAATAATAGAAGGAAAYTGTAGGGCCTTAAAAGTGCAATGGTTAATAGATACTGTGATTGTAGTCCTGTTACAATATTTAGGTTAATGGTGTCTTAAAAGGAGATACTGTGAAGGYATTAGTAACCTTGAAATCAAGGAGGTGTCTTTGATTGGGCTGTGGTATCAGTGAGTAAAATTGAGGATGTTTGATTTGCAGCAAAGTTGTTGAGGTTTTATAYGATGAAGTTCAAATAAGATGAAGCATTGAGTTTTTGAGGTTGTTTTTCCCAATGTGGGAAATGGCTCATTTAGTTCTATCATGTTTATCTGCTGTCAGACTGTCAGAGGGGAGAAAAGCTAGAAAGAAATCAGAGTAGCTTAAATCCCATAGTAGAAAAGGGAACTAATGTTACTTACTAGATGTTCCCGTTTAGTTTGTATAGTAAAGGCACATGTTGAAGTGCCTTACAGAAAAATATTGCCAGGTAACATTGAGATAGTGCAGTTCCATTAGTGTGTGCTTGTTTTCTTCACTAACTGGTGGTTTCAGTCATGTCACTTCATTATTTTTCTCTGTTTAGGTGGTGCAATGATTGGTGTTTTTGCAGGAGGAATGGGAGCACCTAGCATGGGCCCAGTAAGATCTGGAATGAGTAGGTTAACTTGTTTCAATAGAACATAAATGCATAGGCAATGTAACAATACAGTGCACACCTACTTGTATGAGGGGAACTTGTAGTGTAGTGTCTTGCCCTTGRTGGAAGAAGTAGAATTCCGTTGCATGTGAGAAGTGTTAACAGTTTTCAAAGCTGTTTTGTTGAGGTAAAAGTTCAGAGGAAAAAGAGCTAATACAGTCTAGCTAATACATTAATCTTRGATTTGGAATGGTTTCAACTTCTAATTTGTAGGGAGAAGTGATTAAAGTCAACTTGTGTTTAAGAAAAAAGATAGGCAAACTTATTTATGTAAACTTCATGAAGCTGAACCTGAGTAATCTGTCATCATTGAAATTAAAAAAAAAAAMAACCCAGCCTCGAATTTCAGATTATTGCTCAGTTTAATTTGTGCAAAGCTCCAGTACTGAGTTTGTATTGCAGCAACTGTCTGAATTYCTCAGGCTGGAGCAGATGAGAAACTAAAATCTTGCTAGTGCCAGTCTTGAAAGGCATAAGGCTTAAAGAGAGGGTTTCTCATGAATGATCTTGATAGTTTTACTGTACATTAATTTTAAATTATGAATCCAGAAATATTATAGGATTTGAACGCCATTGCTTTTAGTTATTTGTATATGATAAATGAACGTATTTCATTCAGTGTGTATAATTTCTATCTGGGCTTAAACCATGACACATAGGAAGGTCCATGCTCTTTACAGTACTTGCAGTAACTTCTGTTCTCTGAAAAAATCTGTCTTGTCTGGAAGATTTTATAATAAAGTGTGGGTATGGCTGCATTAAGTCAAGTTGAATGTAAATGCARGAAGCCAAATAAACAATAGTATATCTGGTCAGATTATCTTAGTATTGCACAGTTATTTATTTGATTTTTTGGTAAAGGCTATCATATTTTTATTCATTAAACAGGACAGTCTTTAAATCTGAATGCTTGTGTTCAACATTCGGCTACCTTAAATGGTATGACTARTAGCTTGATGAGTTTGATTTTACTTTTATTTTAGAACTGACACTCTGTATCTTGTAATACTTTATCTTAAAATACTAGCTATGCTACTTGATAAATCATTATGCATGTATGAAAGTGATGGTTTATATTACTGCATTTTTAATAAAGTTATTTCTCTCCTGACACAAGAACTTTATTTTATACCAAGTACTTGTGTGTTTATTACTAAAAAAATACTTTMTTTTATCCTCCATTTCTTTCTCTGTGTAGGTGGTGGAATGGGTGGTATGAACAATATGGCTGGAGGAATGGGAATGGATCGGATGGGTTCTGGTTTTGATCGAATGGGACCAGCCATGGGTGGAGGCCTAGACAGGAACATGGACATCGATCGAGGATTTGTKCCTGGCCCGATGGGAAGTGGCATGAGAGAGAGATTAGGCTCTAAAGGCAACCAGATATTTGTGAGAAATGTAAGCAATTAAATATACAGAAACCATAAGCTTATATTGTGTGTATGTTTGATTACATGCTCTTTTTCTCTTTGCACTATTTTGTTATCAATAATACTTTTTTATTCTAGCTTCCCTTTGACTTGACCTGGCAGAAGTTAAAGGAGAAATTCAGTCAATGTGGTAYGTATATGAACCTTACCCCTGGTTGTCTCCAGGAGGTTGTTACCTCCTGGGTTAACTCATGTCTTATGTGGTGTTTATTAGATAACAACAGGAAGACAGTTGCCTTACTCTGAGGAAGAGTCTGGCTAGTTTAATCTTTCTTATTTCACCCAGCTTTCTTGTGTTATATAAATAATTTTTAGGCATGACAGAGCACAAGACCAAGGTACAGTATGGGCTATGTTGGCTCTCAGTCCTCACTTGCTATAGACTTTAATGATTCCATTAATAAAACTACTCTTTGAATGTTTTTTTTTAGCAAATATATTCCCTGGCCAGTAAGAGTATATAATGTAGTGTTTCTTTTGAGATAAATATGTTCAGGAGTCTGGGTCTATCCAGATCATGCATTACTTCCAGAAGCAGTGCTGCATCAAATCAGAGTTAGTAATTTTGCCAGTTGAGCATACATGTTTTTTTACGCATATAGATGATCCTAATTAGCCTATTTGCAGGCTGTAATGTTCCCCTTCATCTTAAGAAATAAAGGATTGCTACAAATATTCACTAATAATTTTTATCTAGTTCAGTGAAGTTGGTCTTTTCACACAAATAAGTGAAAAATAAAGCTTGAGTGGAGAAATACATGGCAGGTTCTGAAAACACATTTTCAGAATGGAGAACTTCAACTGAATTACAGGATGACTTTCTTTTTTTGGGTAGACAGAAAAGATAAATAGCTTAAAATATACTACTGATGCCTAAGACAGTCATTATAGCGCTGTTTACAGATTTGATATAAATTAGAACTCACGATTCAGCTATGAAAGGTGTTGATTTTTTTTTTTTGTATATGGTGGATATAGTGCAACAAGTTCTTTGTTTTTTTAAGTCTTAACCTCCTGGGCAACTTTCAGATAGTTCAGAATTGTTTTTCATTACCTCTTTGTCAGCTCACAGATGTAGTAATTATGTTCAATTGCTTTTAAGACTTACAAGGAACAGATGGTGTTCATGACAGTATTGTAAGGAAATACAAAAACTGTGTCTCCTGGTGTTCAGTTTATTTGAGTGAAAGGCCAGTCTTACATGATACTTAAAAATAAAAGGCTTTGTATTTTAGGGAAAAGTTTTTTGTTCCCAGTGACATTCTGGGGCTCAGGAAGGGTGTGCTACAACATACCACAAGCAAAAACTCATTAGCTCCAGGGAGCTGAACAKTCTCAGATGTACCAGGACATCTTTATAAAATTATTTCCTTGTGAGTTGAGTGTCCAATCTCAATRAAGCTCATCAGGAATTGAATAGTGCATGCCACTTTTCCACCACTCCCAGCCTGGTTTATTGTTTTAAAGGCTTTATTTTTGCTCTGCAGCTACTTAACAAAGTGCTTGATTGTTGCTATTGTTTGGTATGTTTTTGTGATGAACATGGTGGACTGGATTGAGCTACAGTTCAGTTAATGCCTGTCAAAACTCACACTTTACAGTGTCTGTAAATGAAAGACAGACCTTTCCCTGAGTCTTACAGGGCACTTAGTTTCAAACTTGAGGTCAAACAGAGGCATCTTATGCTGGTGTGAAGGAAAGATTTTAGACAGTCGATCTGGATTTGGATTCTTTACAGCTGTTTTGTCCCATGTCACCTTGCCTGAATGAGTAAATGTACCATCAGTCTGAAAGTGCCAATTTCATATGTTCCCCCAGATTATACTTAAAAATGTTTTTTTATCAATTCTGAGTTCTTAAGTTGAAGGACTTGAAATAATTGCTGTTTAACTTATTTATTCAGGTCATGTAATGTTTGCAGAAATAAAAATGGAGAATGGAAAATCAAAGGGCTGTGGAACAGTCAGATTTGACTCACCAGAATCTGCTGAAAAGGCCTGTAGGATAATGAACGGCATAAAAATCAGTGGCAGAGAAATTGATGTCCGCTTGGATCGCAATGCATAATTTAAAACTGTGTGTTCAGGAACATTCCTATGTCTGTTTAGCTTCTCTATCTTAGTAAGTCATTTTTAGTAACATTGTATGCTTACAAAAGCTGTAAAAAGGAACTTTTAAATCCCACCAGCCTTTAACAGTATAGTGTTTAATATACTGTGATACTTGTTAACTGAATCTTACTATGTTTGGTTTTTAAAGACAATTTGCCTGATTTTTGTTGTTTTTTTAGAGGCACTGAGCACCTGYAGGTCCCTATAGACCATGGATGCTTTGGATGCTCAGTGCCTTTGGAAAATTAGGCCAAGTGTCTCTAGTCATTCAGTTTAAATGAATGGTTATACTGTTTTTAATAAAATAAGCCATTTTCTCTGTTAATCTCAAGATTGCATAGTGAGATTTATTTAGTGTTTTCTGATTTTTATTTTTCCCCTCCAGTGTGTTATCAMCATTGTAATGTAAAAAGTAGATGTCTTTTTCAGAATTTTGGTTTTATATGTGCGTTGTAGTCATACTGTAATTCTTGACTCTAAAAGCAAGGGCTCCAGTTAGGCTGTGATGTTTTGTTCTACTTAATATTACTTTAATGACATGACTTAGTTCTGTATATAAGRTTTAGAGCCCAGTGGGAGTTTGGAGTTGTTTTTTTTTTAATTTTATTTTGACTAAATGAAGAAACTGATCTTTTTCTTCTGCTTTTATTTCTTTCATCAGTATAATCATCGATTAAAACTAGTTACCACAGAGCCTTGTAGGATTGTTTCCTATGATACCAAGTTCATATAAAATTGATAATACAGTAAATACTAAGTACAGGACAAGACAAATTGTTCCCATTTTTTTATCTATTTTCCAGCCATTCAGGTGAACTGCCAGAAAAATAAAAACAACAGAACAGATAAGAGAAATGGCTGTGTATGTCAGACCACTGCTGTTCACTTCTATGGGTCCTGATGTATTTATGAAGGCAGTTTTTATAAACCAGGGTATTCCCAAACAGAGCATATCAAATACATTGGATCCTACAATGTTAGACATAGCCATATCTCCATTTCCTGTAAAAGAAGAAAGATAAATAAGTTTGCTTAATTGTATTGCATGAAATTGCCAAACTGTTTTGGAGGAATAGACTGTCAGCCCTCAGTTTCTCAGAGAGCACCCTTTTCAGATTTTGCATCGAAACAACTATAGTCATAATTCTACAAAACATGGTTTTGGGTACCACAACCATAAAAAGTCTCCCTAAATCACCAGCATCTGCACAGTTGCACTTAAAATTAAGCTAGACAGGCTATTGTAAAGTCCAGTTATGTTTAAAATACCAAGACCTACAGTTGTTTTCTGCAGTAAAACTGTAATACTTGATCAACAACCAATAAACCAATGTAGAATACTTCTCTGAGATACTCTGAGAAGKTTTTAAATTTCTGAGCCACAGCTTTTTCAGGTAAGCTATCTACTTATTTTTAGTAAACTTAAGATCTATAATCTGGAGCACAAATTCTAAGGTCACTCGTTGAATTTAACAAAATGTTAACCAGAATTCTTTTTTTTTTCACAAGACCTTTTGAATACACCCATTGGCATGAGCCTAAATACTAAAATCTTTACCTTTTCGAGCCACCAGCACACTTGCAACTGTATCTGGTACACTTGTTCCCGCTGCAAGTAATGTAAGGCCCATTACTGACTCTGGGATTCCCAGTGTTTCACCTGCAGTTGATAAAATAACAGTAGAAAATGCAAGGTGTGTTTTTAGTTAGGTTTCATCCAAAGAAAGTGCTTTGGACTTTGTTTGCTGGAGAAAGAATCAGTAATCATACAGTAATTTCAAATGGAATGTGTCAGYTACCTTGACTACATGTGGGTGTCTGAATCACAAAGCAGTTAAAACCACGAGTAACAACAAATAGCCTTTCCTTGTTCTTCAAGTCTCCAGTGGTAAAGACAATAGCAATTACGATTTTTTTCTTGCAGATAAAGTAGAAGTTAAAATATCTAACAAATTGCTGCACTTTTTTGTTTTTCTCCCTCAACTGCTAGAAAATAGTAGTTTTACAGTTTTGGGCATCTCTTTGTTAGTGATCAGAAGTCTCATGAAGCAATAACTCTTAYTATAATCACCCTGTTTAAAGGGAGAGGGGAGAAAGCACATGAATTTTCTTGGGGAGGACAGTCATTAAGATATTATGAGAATATTGTCTCAACTACATGCCTTTACCATTTCACTCCAATTACAAAGTGATGTGGAAGAATCTCCAAAGTGCAGAATTTTTATGACTTGTAAAAATTTTAAACTTATGAARAGGGGAGATTATTTTCACTACTCTCTATTTTTCTTAGCCTCCAATGTCCTGTAACCATATTAATTTCTCACTTAAAATATAGGGATTCTTCGTTTTAGCAGTTGTACCATTCAGAAACATCAACATGCTGAAGTATTTTGATACCTGTAGTCAAGCTATTAAGTAATTAATTTTTCTTAAACTGATTTATTCACTAAAAAGTATCTTAATTTTTATTGTTGAAATCTGAGTTCTTACTTGAAATATTTTGACATATTTGGTAAGAGCAGTTTTATTTAAATAAGGCAGTACTCTAAGCTAGGTCAGCAATGCTTGTCTATTACTTACCAGCTTAGCCTAGAGCAGCCCAGTAAATTTATGCTTGAAACTGTTTGTTGTCAGAGGGACTAACAAGATGCGGTTGCAGAATTTGTACTCTCTTTATCCTTCCATCACTCCTAATAGATTTGTAGGATGAGGGACCAACAAATCAGCTTTTGTGGACTATCCAGGCTGGAAAATAATGGTTCAAACCAAGGTGAAATATGAATAAACCAGCCTTAGGTATCCAACGTTAGTTTCTAGCCCTCTGAAGRTTATAAGACAGACTATACTCAGGAGAATCTAATTTTTCTTTTTATTAGATAGATTTATCTTCTATTTAATGTGTAGGGGTTTATTTTTTTTTTCTGGCAACTGACCGTAAAGACAGAATAGTCTTATTTTTCTAGGCTTTAGTTAATTTTGTGTATCAGTAGCAATGTGTTGCTGTAAGTAGTCAAATTTTCTTTGTCAGCAACAGAAAGGTGTACTGAATTAGGTTTGTTCTTAACCATCCCAGTTTAGTTCCCWGCTATGATACCTTTGTGACATTCTGATAGGCTGGTTATGCAATGAGAGAACCTTTTGAGTCAACCTTCATGACAGCTTGGACTTGAATATAATGTGTGTGTAACTTATAGTGTTTTAACATGTAAATAAAATATAATTTAAATAGAAGTAGTGGGCCAAATTCCCCMGTACTACCTGTGATGACTCTTGAAAGTGAACTAATACACTATTTGAATCTCCACAGTACCTGCTTTCTTAGGAATTAATACTTTGTCTTGTAGAACAGCAATAATGTTGACTTGAATCCTGTTTCAAAGGCTCCTAGCATCCAGACAGTGAACCTTTGCACTTTAGGTACAAGTAGAAAATTATTTGACTAAGGGGTTGATGTGGTGTGTGTTAGATCCAATGATCTACTAGTAATTTCTCAAGGTTTAGTCAATGTGCAGGTCTGTTTTTGCGCTGAACAAGGAATTATTCATAGCTGAACTAGAATGCTTGAGTAGGATTAGTGAGCTATAATGTGAAAATGGCAAGCCTTGAAAAATTTTTGCAGAGTTTTAGAGTCTTGTTTTCTGCTTGTTCTTAAAATTAAAACCTGGATGTCTTTCAGGCTGACTGGAGAAACAATGACATGAGGAGACCTTTAATACCTCGAGGTACTTTTAGGAGAAGGTTTTTACACACAAGTTCATACCCCTTCTCTCACTTAAATGCAGTCCTTTTACAGCTTCACTTTATGATGCAGATTTGTAAGAAGTCTACTTTTACACACCCCGAGTATTTGAGAAGGTTTTTTTTTAAGTTATTTTAATACCAAATCTCTTACTATAACGTTTGTGAAAACACAGGTGTAGAAATAATGGATCTTTTCCAAAAACCTTGACCTGTAATTCCAGTCTTAGTGGATTTCATATTTGTCAGCCTTCAGCATGACAAGTTTATTGCTGTGTGTCTAATGATTTTGCTTAATGAAGCAGTTTAATGAAACTCTCTTTTTTAAAAAATAGCCTGGGTTTTTGTAGCTACATAAAGTTCTCATTGATGTGATGGTAAGCAGTGTGAAGCAGCTAAACTCTAAAGTGTTCCATCATTGGGTAGAAGAGGGTGGCAAACTAAGCAGTCAAACATAAGTTTCTGTTATTTTTCTTCGTTGTGATTTTTTACAGCATAGTCTGAGTTGCTAAATTGAATGTTTCTAGTGGAAAGGGAAACCTCACAGCTTTTTCTAGTGAYTCTTGATTGGTTGATGCTGTTTAGCAGCAACACTTTAGGCACCTACCTGCTATTGTTATCATCCATACAAGAACATAAGTTATTGCAGAAATCCATGCTGCTGAAATTAAAAATGTCACCATGAACCAGTTCCTCCAAAACTGTCTTCTGCAATCTGGTATAGTTAAATAGAGTAGTGTAATAATAGGAAGGGATAACACCCACAAAATTCTCTTCATATCTGCTTCAGGCATGGTGAAGACATTTGGATGATCTGTTAAAGAAAAAATTTAAATTGAGCATAAGTTTGAATCCATAGCATACAATATATCACTGTCCTCTGCTTGTGAGAATACTGGAAAAGGTGAAAAATACTTCTTCAAATTTCAGCTGTAGTATTACCCAGTACCTACATCTCTCTGGACAAAATTCTGAAATCAAGTTACTTCTGGGGAGATAGTGCTTGCATACAAGAATAACATTTTTTCACAATGAAGATAATCACCAGCAAAATAATCTCCCTGGGAAGTAGTGCATTCCCCTATATTGGACAGAAGATTCAGCTGAACAGGTGCTGGCCCATCTGGGACTATGCTTTTGTCAGGAGAGGTTGGGACCAGACGATCTTGAGATCCCYTTCCAACCAGATACTCAGATTTAAATGTTCTTTTTTACCACATCACCAAGAAAGAACTAAGGTGGATGAAAAYTGAATTTCTTCATAAAGGCTTACACGTAACATTTACCAAGAGTAAGGTTTTTGCGTAAGAGGAAACATACCCTGTGGCCACATTACAGATATCCCTTTACTTYTGGTATCCTGCACATTTTGGGCTATGAAACTGCCATTGTCATAAGGAAACATTGTGTATTATTACAGTATGGGTGTGGCTTTCAGGTGATAATGCATTTTACAAGCAGTGTTGCTGAGAAGTTTCAGATATCCAATGCAATGACAGAAGTTCCAGTATGACACAAATGAGTAAGTATCCTTGCATTCCTCTAGCAACTACATATAAAAACTACCACTCTGATTTTGATGACTGTTATATTCCAAGTTAGAATGATCTACTTAAATACTAGGCTGGAGTTCTTTTGTGAGCAAAATCTCAATACTATCTCAGAATCTGCTCTTGATTAGAATTGATGCAGACAGGCATGCAGAGTCTGTAGAGACAGCTGTAATAATACTTATACCTTCAGAGATTTCATCAAGYCCATGTAAACTTGTTGAAAGTTGAGAGTAGTCCAGTTCATCTTGAAAAATTCCGCTGTCTGTTCTTGATTGTTGACGAATTAGAGGTCCACTCTCTTCCTTCCACCCAACCAGTGGCTGCTGCTCTGCATTCTCTTCCATAGCTTTTGTAAAACACGTACAGCAGGGACTGAACTTTTTCATGAGGTATTGGTTGATTTTTATGTCAAAACATAGTACCAGAACATAACACCCATATATCAATAATAGGGATGCACTTTCATACCTAGAATGAAAAACAGTATAACATGCAGTATGAAAGAATGCAATGGGTGGCCTAAGGAGAGTGAGAAAATTTGCATGAGTGGCAAAAGGAGAACACACAAAAGCATCTATTTGCTATTGTATGGCTAACGTTTTGGAAGTTTGTGAGTTTCCCTCTGTCTTTCAGCAGTTTGATTAATTCCCCTCCCCTGCAGAATCTTGTTTGTGTATTGTAGAGCTGCATGTTTTTCAGGGGATCTTACTGATTGAACATTTTCCTGATGTTTGCAAAATTGAGTCTTCATATGATGCTTAAATTAGAAACCTCAAGAGACTTAATGCTGGACCTGACTGTCTTGTTGAGCCAACAGGATTTTGATGAAAGAGTTAAAACATCTGAAACTCATGATCTTTTTCTGGCAGAGCAAATGTTTTTCTGAACAATGCTGCTATGAAAGGAAAGGCTCAAAAGGAGTAAATGCTGAACATTAATTGCTATGTCAGAACAGTTGTCATAGAAATTGTGAAGTCTGTACAGAAAAACCTATGCAGATCAAACTTTATATATATGCTGAGTTTGAATGTTTAGGTACTAATCTTTACAAGCATYGTGGCTTTCTAAGTTGTTTAAAGCCAACAGGATGTTTATTTCTGTTAATGAACAGCAGTTCAGGCTACTTGAAGTTTGGGGCTTGGGGATTTTAATTTGTTTTTCAAAACACTGTCTCACAAATCTCCAGTCAACATGAATTCAACACAACTTGTGCTCTTACCAGTAAATTCTGTTGTCAGATATCRTGGCAAGGACTGCTGCTGCACTGAGGGTATATGCCAGACAGTCTCTGAACAGCGGCCAACAGGATAGCTTCGAAACCTGCAGATCAGAGTCATGTACTTTCCTTAAACCTCTCTGTAATACTTTCAATAAGTGCTGTAAATGCTGCATCAATATGTTGTTTCTATATTATGTAAAAATTAAAGGTTCTTAGGAATGACTTAAGTATGATATTTAACAAGTTAGTGTTTTTAAAAACTTTGATAGCAAGTTATCTTAAAACTAATTACATGCTGGTTTTGCTACTAAATAATAAACTTGACAGTTGTCATAGCAAGTCTCTCTTGACTTTTGTTGGCAAATAAGAAAGGATAACGATTTGACTCTTAAGGGCAGAACTATCAAAGTTGGTACATACCACACTGGAGAACAGCCCACAAGCTGCAGAAATACCAAGAAGATTGTATATTGCTGATCCAAGGATGGTGCTGACACCGATATCTCCCTTTGTCACGAAAGCTCCTATAAGGAAAATTACTTTCTGGTATGTTTCAGTTAGCATGCAAGGAAAAGAATTCCAGGTTCTAAGGAGTCAAAACACATCTCTTACCTAGGAAAGCAGTGACCAGCTCTGGAGCAGAGCTTCCAGCAGCCATAAAAGTTGCTCCAGCAACATCCTGTGAGAGACCAAGGCCTGAGGATAGAGCAAAAGAATTGTTTGAAAAAACCTGGTGCTTCAGTAGTTTGTACCCTTTATTTGCATTAGTATATAATGTTAGATGCTACTACAGTGTAATAGAATAAACTTTATTTTCATACAGTCTGCATTTATTTGAGATTCATAAAATAACTTGAAAATTAGCCTGATCTATTTGGCTTGTTTATTTCTTACTTCATTACAGAAATTAGTTCAGATCTCTTGTAAAATAGGCATTTGTATGTAGGATTTAACTATTTTTCATATGGGTAATAATTGTGGAGAAATTCTATGGACTGTAATGTGATAGTATTATATGATCCATATCAAGTCTTTGTGTCTTCCAGGGAAATCTGTACTACAGAAACACCAGCTCTTACAGCAGTGTTTAAGCCTGCATTTCTGTAAGTGTTCTGAGTTGGAGAGTGTTTTCCAGTTCAGGGATGAATTTCYCTAGGGAATTATTTTAATTTTTGGCAGTGAAAATTTGAACTCCCTGCCAAGACCAACTCTTTACTTCAGTGATCTGCTGAAGCCAGGGGAATTGTTGCAGGTTGATTAGATTTCTTAGAAATGTTGTAACCATAGAATTCCTGTCCCACTATGTCATGCCTTTAATATGTAAGCAGAAGCTCATCCTGATACTTGTTCACTACTTTTAAAGAAAAACTAGCAASAGTTTTGGTTTCTTGGCTCGGTTCCACACTCCACTATTCCCCTATTTTTTTTTTACTAGTTACCTGGACATAGTACTGTGCAACCCAAAGTGAATTGTCAGTTTAGTTAGTACTGAGGATTCTTAAGATTTTCCTCCATGCAGCAAGAAAGCAGATATTAAATGAATAACTGTGGAGTGTAATCAGACTAGTTTTTTTTCAATGAAGTATTGATACTGTGTGTCAAGTATTTTATAGACACATCCGTGCATGGGAAGTGAAACTTGTTCAGTTTTCTTTCAAAGCACTCTGAAGCTTTTTGAAAGAGTATTTTATGCCAAGCTGCTCAGTTTTACAGAAAAAAGATCAGGATGTCACTTACATTCACTGATGATCTCTAGGGAAGGTAGAAAGTAATCATCGCACACGATGGACACGGCCAAAAACATGTACAATATAATTAGGAAGTAGATAACGATCCCTCCATCCTTTCTCTCCTGCGGTGTGAAAAATCCTTCAGGAAACTCCGATGAAGATGAGAGGACGCAACGTGTCCCGTTTTCTGAAAATTGAGTACAAAAGTGTTACACATCCTGACACCTTTCCATTCCTCAGGCCGCGGGACGTCTGCGGATTCGAGCCCCGGCGGATTTCGGTCTTTAAAACAGAACGGACCGCTGCAGCGATGTCACCAGAGCGCCGCACACCTGCGGCGGGGCAGAGCCGAGCGGATCCCGGTTCCCCCGGTCCCCAGTCCCCTGCCGGTCCCTCCGTACCCGCGGGGTCCCCGGGGTGCTGCGCTCGTCCTCCCCAGGCCGCGAGCGCCGCCAGCAGCACCAGCGCCGTGCGCCTCCGCGCGCCCGCCCGCATCGCCCGGCCCGCGCCAGCGGCTCTGAGCGGGGCGGCGCGGGGCGCGAGCGTCACTTGGGGCCGCGCGGCCCCCGCCCTCGCGCCCACCCCCTCAGGGGCCCGTCCCCCTCAGGGGTTGGGCAGCCCCCTCCATATCCCGCTGACCCTC